>NC_140258.1:13224370-13299370 GCF_949987555.1 Borostomias antarcticus
GGTAAAGGTTGTAGTTGCTCTTTTGGGATAGAGGTGATGATAACAACGCTTTAATATCTGAAACGTGAAATATAATGTACATTTTGGTGGGTAAGGTTGTGGCATTATCAAGGTGGCTACAGTAAGATGAGCCCTGTCTTGGATAGAGGGGGATAGAGAGAGTGATAGTGGATAGAGTAATAGAGGGGGATAGAGAGAGTGATAGAGTGATGGAGGATAGAGAGTGATAGGGGATAGAGAGAGTGATAGAGTGATGGAGGATAGAGAGTGATAGGGGATAGAGAGAGTGATAGAGTGATAGAGGATAGAGAGAGTGATAGAGTGATAGGGGGTAGAGAGAGTGATAGAGTGATAGAGGATAGAGAGAGTGATAGAGTGATAGGGGATAGAGAGAGTGTTAGAGTGATAGGGGATAGAGAGAGTGATAGAGTGATAGGGGATAGAGAGAGTGTTAGAGTGATAGGGGATAGAGAGAGTGATAGAGTGATAGGGGGTAGAGAGAGTGATAGAGTGATAGGGGATAGAGAGAGTGATAGAGTGATAGAGTGATAGAGGATAGAGAGAGTGATATAGTGATAGAGAGAGTGATAGAGAGAGTGATAGAGAGAGTGAGAGAGTGATAGAGTGATAGAGTGATAGAGAGAGTGATAGAGTGATAGAGTGATAGAGTGATAGAGTGATAGAGTGATAGAGTGATAGAGGATAGAGAGAGTGATAGAGTGATAGGGGGTAGAGAGTGATAGAGTGATAGATGATAGAGAGAGTGATAGAGTGATAGAGGGGGATAGAGAGAGTGATAGAGTGATAGAGAGAGTGATAGAGTGATAGAGAGAGTGATAGAGTGATAGGGGATATAGAGAGTGAGTCTAACTGGTTCTGCTCTGCTGTCCTCAGGTCAAACTGGTGAACATCCGGAACGATGACATCACCGACGGCAACCCCAAGCTCACGCTGGGATTGATATGGACCATAATACTGCACTTTCAGGTCAGAAATATGTGTGTGTGTGTGTGTGTGTGTGTGTGTGTGTGTGTGAATGAATTGATGCAAACCATAGTATTGCACTTTCAAGTTAGGGGTCATCAAGCAGTAATACAGTCTGGTCACAGTGTGTGTGTGTGTGTGTGCGTGTGTGTGTGTGTGTGTGCGTACGTCACGTGAATCACGTCTGTGCGTTTTGTAAGCGTGTGTGTTTGTGAATTGGAATGGAAGATCACATGGTAATCTACTTTATGGATGTTTGTATGGCTACAGCTTCATAATGTAATACATTTTGTTTGTCAGAACAGTTAATTTGTCAGTAGATTACATCTCGATTGAAAAGCTAGCATTTTGGAAAGCTGATTGAGAAGCTAAAGACTATACTTTTGGATTATTTTGCATAAGTGAGATTTGGTTCAATCTGAACCTCGGTCAGCCTCCTCTCTCTGAGCTGCTGTTCACTCCTCTCACCACCAGGGGTCCAGGGGCAGTCATTAGAAATGACGCAGTGGTGAAGCTGGTCATGTGGAAGCTTTTCTCGTTGTTTCTCCTTTATCTGTACTTCATATGTAAATAAGATTGAGTTTAATATTAAGATTAGCTTTCCTCTTAGTTGACTTAAGTTGTAGCTAGAAGGCAGGGAGAGGCTCGTCCCCGATTGGTTCATTTCTCCTGGCTGTCGTGTACACACTCCTCTCAGTGTTTTCACAGCCTACTGTCAATAGCCTCACACACACACACACACACACACACACACACACACACACACACACACACACACACACACACACACACACACACACACACACACACACACACACACACACACACACAGTTGTTCCCCTGGCTACCACACACAGACAACAGTTCTGGCCTGGCCTAACTAGTTTGCCACACACAGACTTGATTGTGTTGCTCCAGCTGCAAACTTTCAGTTCAGCAACTAGATTGTAGTGGATACATGTAGCTAGTAGCTAATATTAGGAATGTCACACACACAGTGAACACACACACAGATGCACTCACATGGAGGCAAACACACACACACACACACACACACACACACACACACACACAGGTCTATGTTGCTCTTCAAAGGGAGTGGCTGCTATGCAGTGGCAATAGCAACGCTAGGTGGGTCCAGTGTTGCATTTATGAAGCCCTGTGAAGAACAGGCTGTCCTAGACTCTCACCTTGTATCTGTCTCTCTCTCACTCCCTCTCTCTCTCTCTGTCTCTCTCTCCCCTTCTCTCTCACACTCCCTCTCTCTCTCTCTCTCTCTCTCCCCTTCTCTCACACTCCCTCTCTCTGTCTCTCTCTCCCCTTCTCTCTCTCACTCCCTCTCTCTCTCTGTCTCTCTCTCCCCTTCTCTCACACTCCCTCTCTCTGTCTCTCTCTCCCCTTCTCTCTCTCACTCCCTCTCTCTCTCTGTCTCTCTCTCCCCTTCTCTCTCACTTCCCGTCTCTTCCTCCTCCTCTCTCACTCCCTCTCTAATGTAAAACCCCCCCGCCCTCTCTCTCTGCCTCTCTCTCTCTATCAGGCCGCAGCTATGAATTATTAATATCTCTGGCCCAGTCTGCAGCTTTGACTTGACTGAGTTACAGTATGGGGCAGGAATGTGTGCCGTAGCGAGCTGACTGTGGCTTACATCCTGGCCACGATAGAAAGAGAGAGAGAGAGAGGGAGAAAGATTACACTTCCATTTTCCTTGTATATGAATAAGAAAACTCCTCTTCTGACTGGCTACAGCTTACTGTATGTCTGTGTATCACATCACAAGCGGGGATCAGTTGAGCCCATCTGTGTCTAATTCCACAGATCTTCCCCGCTGGTCGAAATTACAATCAATGATTGAATGATTTTCCTATGAATCATTCTGTGTGCTTTTGGTTAAAGAGCGAGTTAGAGAGGTACAGCAGAGAAAGTATTTCACTATCATAAACCATGCTGACAGGTAGCTTGGGTTCCCCGCGGCCGCACCTGTCCCTGTCAGTCTCACGCGAGCCGGGGGCCACGCGGCCCTCCCTGGGCCGGCGGCCTGTTCCTGCCTGACTCGCTGGGTCTCAGGGCGCGCGGGGAGAAACGCTCGGTCCTGAGGAAGCCTCAGCTCGCCAAGCGCCGACACATCGGCAAACGCTACGCCTTCCTTGTTTTCCTGTCGAAAGGGTTTGGGGATTTTATTAAATCAAATAATTATTTATTCATACACTGCACTGTAACTTTTATTCCTGTATTTTATTTTTCCTGCATTATGTTTTAAATGCCCTTTTTTGCATTTAGTTTATATGACCTTTTATGCGTTTCTTGCACTTTGTCTTGATGCTTTTAATGTCTCATCTACTGTAAAGCACTTTGAATTGCTTTGTTGCTGAAATGTGCTACAGTATGCCAATAAACTTGCCTTGCCTTGCCTGGCCACTCCCCCAAAAACCACTACAGGCCTCGTTTGATTGGCCGCTCTTGATTTTTGGCAGCTGAACTTACAGTACAGTAGCATCGCACGGAATGTACCAGAACCTCCTGGTGTGGAATGGGTAACTATATACTATAGAAGTGTTCCAGACTCTTAAGCTCTATGGAGTTTAGGTTGACAAAGACGGCCCCCCAGGGGCGGTTCTCAGTACTAAGAGGCCTTTCTTCTGCTCTGACAATAGGAGAGCGTACTGCGTGCTCCTCTGGGACAGTATTGTCCTCTCCTCTGGGACAGGACACTGGGCTGCTGCTGTTTTGTCCTCTCCTCTGTGTGTCGGTCTGCTGTGGAAGTGAGCAGGAGCTGAAACCCGAACACTCTGGCATGATGACGCACTGCGTCTCTGTGGCCTGCTGGTTCACCTCACTGGTGGTCTCTAGATCCCCGCCATGGTCACAGTCCAGGGGGAGGGAGAGAGAGAGAGAGGGAGAGAGAGAGAGAGAGAGGGAGAGAGAGGGAGAGAGAGGGAGAGAGAGAGAGAGAGAGAGAGAGAGAGAGAGAGAGAGACACAGAGACACAGGGACACAGAGACACAGAGTTGGTGGGTAGGGTAGACCCACATGGTCATGGTCAAGGTTCATAGCCCTGAAGTTCATGTAGTCTCTAAAGAGACAGCCTCAGCAGTGTGCTGTGTACAGCGTTAGTAAAGTGTCTTTCTCTGGGCTGTCCTGTGTATGTGAGCTGCAGGGCCGCTCCAGGGCCCTGGCCTAACCTTTAGACAACATGTCATTTGAGTCAGCACTGTGTCAGGGCGTGCCGTGCATAACTGGGCAGTTATTTTTAGATGGGACAGTGCGATGAAATTATTCTCACTATCTCCTGCTACACTCTCAGACTCGGACTTCAATGCGGCACGGAACACGTCAGAGACGCCCAGGCATTGGTTGATGGCGTGGTGTATACAGTAATCTTATTGGTTATGTGGATTGTTTACAGTACGTGACTCACTTCCTGGTCAAAGAGTGTTCGGCTCTATCGGAACAGCTCGGGTGATGTGTCAGCATGATCATGTTTGTTTATTAAACCATTTGACTGGAGCTCCGCCTCCTTCTTGTCTTGCCTGCTGGTTAACGGCCAAAAGCATAAGCGGCTCTTTTGTCGTCTGGTGGAGCGCGGGGGGGTCGGATCTGTCTCCGCCTTTGTTCAGCCGCGCTGGCCTGGTATTTTTAAAGCCCCCTGTGATTGGCCGGGGATACCCTGCGCCCGCTGGCGTTCCGTCAGGGCAGACAGACTCGCTGAGCAGAGTTTTCCCATACGCCGTGATCACAGGCCATCAGCTGGAGAGCCGGTCCTACCACCCAACCCCTCCCACTGACAGGGCCTGCTTATAGACAGGCACATCTGAGGAAACCTAATACCAGGAGGACAGGTCCAGGAGGTGGCCGTGTTTACACTGTATACGCCGGTGAAGAGAGAACAGGAGGACTGGCTGATGACGCAGCGCTCTCTCTCTCTCTCTCTCTCTCTCTCTCTCTCTCTCTCTGTGGATCAGTCAGCTGTGATCTGGCCTCCTGTGCCTCTGACTGGTCTCCCGGCGTCTGTGTTTACGGTGTTTGCGCTGGATTAGCTCGGCCAGGGAAACGTTTCAAAGGTCAGAGAGAATTCCAGAGAGCAGAGCTGGGCGCCGGGTGGAAGCGCGAGGCAAGAGGAGAGGAAGACGGACGAATAGAGGAGGAGGGGAAGGAGCGAGAGAGCTAGACGGAGAGAGAGAGAGAGAGACGGGGACTGAGACACGGAAAGAGAGAGAGATAGAAAGAGAGGTCTGGGGCTTCTCAGCCGTGGTTCCTGTGGGAGTCGGTGACTACAGCGCGTGTGGAGGGAGTGGGGGGGGGGGGGGGGGTGCTGCGGTCTGGCGTCTGGGCCGCCTGCCATCGCCTCCTCTCCACCCCCTCGCCACAGAAAGTATGACTTCCTCTCCACGGAACACAGGGGCCCCGGATCACACTAGCGTCCCGCGACTCACGGCGTGAACGAGGATCGGAGAAGCGTTCCCTGGGAAAGCGTAAAAAGCCCGACCGGCGGCCATGGGGAACGTGTGCGGCTGCGTGCGGGGCCCGAAGGAGGAGTGCTACGTGGACCCCAACAAGGCCCCCCTCAGCCCGGAGGACAAGGAGCTGAGCGGGCGCAGGCGGTACTTCCAGAGGAAGAAGAAGCGGAGGTCCGGGGAGTTCCGGCCCACGGACTCCCTGAGGAGCCGCGGAGAGGCGGGTCCCCGGGGCGAGGAGGACGACGGCTCCGGGGCGGCCGAGCGCCAGGGAGGCCCGGACCGGGGGCCACACGGGGGCGCCGAGGAGAGCCGTGCTCTGGCGGGGCCGGAGGGTGCCCCGGGGGCGGAGGAGCCCCCCAGAGCCAGGATGGGCAGCATCAGCAGGGGGGTGTACGTCGGGGAGGTCCGGGTGAACCGCAGAGCCCCCTTGGGACAGAAGCTGGCGCTACGGTCCGGGCGGTCGCCCCCCAGTCGGCGGGACGGCGGCAAAACCGGGCCGGCTGGGGAGGCGAGGCTACGCGGCATCGCCAGGACCTCCGGGAACATCGCCCCGAAGGACGGCCTCCTGGGGAAGAAGCTGCTCCGGAGGCAGCTGAGCAGGGCGGTGAGCTTCGGGGCGGTGGAGCACACCCTTCGGACCCTGAGGGGAGGAGGGGAGCGGCCGGCGGGCGCCCTGGAGGGGAACCTCCCCAGGATCATCTGGAGCTCCCAGGTCCACCGCAGGAGGAGGCGGGCTGACACACACACCTGCTCTGGAGGATCAGACCCCCCTCAGGGTCACGCGGACCCTGGCCAGACTTCCGCCATGATGTTTACGTCCGGCGGACCAGAGGTAAAGCAAGTGCAGTGTATTAATAGTCAGCATGCGGTCGGTCGAGCCAGCGAGCTGCAGCGCAACTCATGGTTGGTGAAGAAGGGGTACGCGCTGACATCGGTGCCCCGACTGCAGCAGTATTGTGTGTTTGTGTGCGTGTGTGTGTGTGTGTGCATGTGTGTATACGTCTGTGCTCCATTGCAGTGGTGCGTGCACCATGGAGACTGTTTTTTGAGTTGGTGTGTGATCTGTCTCTGTGACACAGTCTTTCCATCCTGGCAGACAGTGAACTATCATGTGCTGCTCTTGAGACCACTCTCTGACGAGACTATAATTATACTCTGACCCAGTGAAAGTCAGATTCCCTCTGAGTCAAATGGCTGGATGACCACTGACACCGCCGGCTGCTGGGCCTGCGTTGGATAAGAGGGGGAAATTACAGAGCAGTTGAGGAACATGTTTCATAGCCTGGTCCTCACAAGAAAACATAATGATGTTTTCTTAGACGAGCTGTGGTTGTGATCTCAAACGTCTATTAAACTCTCTCTCTCTCTCTCTCTCTCTCTCTCTCTCTTTCCCCCTCCCTCTCTGTGTCTGCTTCTCTGCTTCCCACAGGTCTTATTATAAGGCATTCAGTAAATGGGAGCAGCTTATTATCTGGGATTTTCCATTACAGTATTCTGCCATATCAGCAGTTCAACCACCTTGTAGTCATGTGGGTCGTTTGAGCCCTTACCCTTAAATGAGTGGTTGCTTTTGGCAGTACGACATTAAAGTATTATCCTGTTTTGTCTGCTGTTTATGTTGTTCTCATGCTAGCTCACCGGCTAATACCTCACTCAATTCTAGCTTCTGCTAGCTCTCTAGATGCTACCTCACTCAGTGATACTAGTAGCTTGAGCTAGCTCTCTAGATGCTACCTTGCTCAAAGCTATCTTGTGCTATCTCAACAGATGTGTGACAGTCTATCTAAGTCAACTTTGCCTTCAGCATGACATCATGACAACACCACCAGAGTTGGTTCAAAGGTCGCATCCCTGATTGATGGTAAACATGTCAGTCCCCCAGCTCTGGATGTCCTTCTCTCTGCGTTAGCTGTGTTATCACGACCCTGTGGATAGTGGATTGTGTTTGTTTAGCAGGTTATCGTACCCCTTCTCTCTGTCAAACTGGCACCAAACCAATGGCTTATGTATTAGTTAGTTGGCTGTCTGCATGGCTGGTTGACATTTCTAACATTTCTGATTCAAACACTGTGATTCGTAAGCCAAATAAGGAATTGAGATGGTGTAAAGTGAATTCTTTCAGCTTGTTTTCTGTGTGTGAGTCTGGAATAAAACAACATGTTCTTACCTTGCAAAGTGAAGTATTTAAAAAGATATGATAACACTTTATTAATCACCAGGAGGGGTTCAGGTGTTACAGCAGCAGAGTGATAGAAACGTTGTTTTTTTTCTGTAAGAATAGAGAAATATAATAAACAAGTGAAACATGTAAAGCACACACACGCACAGCACAGGGCGAGAGGTAATATTCTCGGTGGCGTGTGTTTGTGCATGCGTGCGTTTGTTTGTTTGTCTGTAAGCAGGATTACGCAAAGACTACTGGACCGATTTTCATGACATTTAGTGGAGGGGTTTAGCATGGGCCAACTTAGAGCTCATTCAATTGTGGAGTGGATCCCAATCACGGGTCAGGTCCACGAGCCGCTCAAACACGGCGGGCCATTCACCTCCATTCATTTTTTGAACCAGGATTATACAAAAACGACCAGACCGATTTTCATGACACGTGGTGGCAGAGTGTAGCACGGGCCAACTTACAACCTCCGGTGGCAAAAGATGGGTATCGACTCACCGACGTGAGTGAGGAGTCCGTTCCACCGCTGTGGGCAAGGACAGAAAAGAGCCGTGACCTGGTCATTCGACTGCAGACTTCAAGGCAGCAGAGCGAAGTGGTTGGGCAGGGGTGTAGGGCTTGACCGTGGCCTGAAGGTAGGAAGGAGCTGTTCCTTTCAGTGCACTGTAGGCTAGCACTGTAGTCTTCAATTGTACAGTATAATGTATACGAGCTGCTACAGGGAGTCAGTAGGGAGAATGGAAAAGGAAAGTAGTGTGGAAGAACTTGGGGCAGTTGAACACAAGCAGAGCTGCATCTTTCTGGACAAGCTCCAGAGGTCTGGTGGCCGACACGGAGGCGCCAGCAAGGAGGGAGTGCGCTGTCTCGTCAGTGAGGAAGGGGCAAATTCTCCTAATGTTGTAGAGCAGGAATCTGCAGAAGCGTGTAACCGATGCAATCTTTGCTGAGAACGGTCATTGATTGTCCAGGGTCACACCCAGATTCCTCGCAGTCCGACAAGCTTTCCCTCCCTGGAGGAAAAGCAGCCAACCAACTATTTATCCATCCATCATCAAAGGTCACTGTTTTGCTTCAGCCATGGTATGAGGAAAGGGTCTAGGCATGAGGAAACGGTCATGGTCTCTGTCGAACAGCGTGGGAGTGGTGGGAACATCAGTGTGCTGCTGGTTATTCTCCTCTGCCTGACCATGTGTCATGTTGAGGGTGGGAGATATTTTCCATGATGGCCAGCGGTTTGGACAGCATTGGTTTTCTACTGGATAGCATTCACTAACCTACTACTCACTGAGGCCACCTTCTGGACTGGGACGTTTTATTCTCTCAGCCCTCTTCCCCCTCGGAGTTATGTGTGTGTGTGTGTGTGTGTGTGGGGGGGAGGGGGGGGGGTACATGATTCTGACTTCGGACGACTTTTGTCAGGAGCAGTAAGGAGCACTGTTGGCTTGGTGTATTTCCAACTTTACATGCACTTGGAGTGCCAACTCCATTACTAGAACCATGACAGTCAGTTGGTATTTCAATTTTGTAGGCTAAATATTCTTTCTTTCGTTCTATTTTTCTCGTGTAATGGGTTCTAAGTCAGCCCATGCGAAACCCCGGCACCAATTTTCATGAAACTTGGTGGAGGGGTTTAGCATGGGCTGACTTAGAACCCATTATATTTTGGAGCAGATCTGAATCATGGGGCAGGTTCACGACCCGCCCAAATATGGCTGGGCCGGCCATTCACCGGCGTTCATTTTTTATAAAAAAAAATGCGACTTTTTTTGTAGTCGCTGCCAGATAATTTTGCTCGTTTGGACAAAAACATGCTTCCATTTCCCCTCAGTCATGGCTCGTGAGAGCTGAGGGCGGGAAGGAGGCGGCAGGTGCACGAGGACTGTGTCTCACGCGCTCAACCAATGACGCGCCTAGATTTTTTATTTTTTTTTATTAAAAATTGACCCTCTGTTGGCTCATATTTTCCCGCCCTTCCCGCCAAAGTGCCGCTCTAGAATTGCCTAGTCCGTCTATACATACGGGGCCCTGGACATTGTTATCCCAAGCAGATTTTGAGTTTTTTTTTTCTTTCTGCGACTAAGCGACTAATGAAAACTTGCTCGACTACGACTCTTCTCGTCGACTAACGTTAAGTCGACTATTGGGGGGCAGCCCTATATATATATATATATACAGGAATTATCATAATAATAGTAATTGCACAGTTCATCTTATTCTGTATGCCTTCCCCTCACAGATCTCAGAGATCCACGTATGTGGGGAGTCGCAGGACATGACGGCCAAGGAGCGCCTGCTGCTCTGGTCCAGGCAGACGAGCGAGGGATACGTCGGCGTCCGCTGTGACAACTTCACCTCGTCATGGAGGGATGGCCGCCTCTTCAATGCCATCATACACAGATACAGGTAAGGAAATACACCTGGCAATTCACCTGGCTGCATTCCAGGCTGCCTACTGGGTAACGCAAATATACCGTAGCACCCATCCATTTATGTTCCTAGTACAACGACACACAGTTCGTACAGTAGGTTTTCAACATGTTGTAACACACCTGGTGGTACAGTACACACCTGGTTCTACAACTGATACGATTTCTGTCTATAACACCAGGAGCATTAGAACATTACTGTCTTTTTCTACTTTTTTGTATTTGTGTACTCTATTTTTTTCTTATCATTTAATTACACTATTTTTGTCTATGCGTGGACAGCATAGCACTGTGTACACCCCCTGAACCCCATGATGAATATACTAATTTCCTGTTCAACAACGCTTAGAGGTGCAGTATAGAGAGTGGTGGTTTGAGTAAGATTAGCCTCTCAGGTAGACATCTATTGTACTCTGCCCTGCTGGACAGACCTGGGAATCAGATCTATACTGACAGTAAACTGTAAGGGATTAAATTCTGGGTCATGGCTTTTTCTTGCTGGTCAGTTGAGGCTGTGGAGAATGGGAATGATGCTCTAGTTAGTACAACAGATGCTTTAAGCAAACACGTCAAGTCTTTGACATTTGAGTGGGTCATGTGTAATGGTAGTGTGTAACTGTGTATCTTTAGGGCTGCCTTCACTGTCCTTGGCTCCAGAACACATATTTATTTCTCTGGGAAGTCATGTGCCGCTCTCTTGCCTTAGCCGGTTACTCTGTGACTGGCTAACAAACAGGCTAATGCAAACACTGGCTAGATAAACAAGCTAGCACACTATTCGGCTAGCTAATTCATAAGGTGATAAACACAGCAGTTAGCTAGTAAATAGGTTTATGTGTCATTATATTGGCGTGACCCACTGCTAGTGAAAAACGCTGTCTCTCAAACATAGTTTGTCTGTCGTGCTCAATACTTCAACAGAATTTACTAGTTAGTAGGTCTGAAAGTATTATAACAGAACCTTTCAATCAAAGACATCCAACACTAGACATTACGGAGATACAGATCAGTCTATACCGGTTTCCCCTCCCTCTGGCAGGCCTGACCTGGTGGATATGGGCCGTGTGTCGGCCCAGACAAGCAGGTCCAACCTGGAGCAGGCCTTCGGCGTGGCTGAACAGCTGGGAGTAGCCAGGCTACTGGACCCTGAGGGTGAGATATCCACACACACACAAACACACATACACACACGCGCACACACGCACACACACACACACGCACATGAATACATTCACGCACACAACCACAGTCAAGAAAGATCAGTCTGAAATATGTTATGTTATGACTTCATGTTATGTACTTCATATCAATGACAACGCACACACAAACACGCTTATTTTCTAACGAGGCTGTTTTGTGCCCCTCAGACGTGGATGTGCCGTCTCCAGACGAGAAGTCGGTCATCACGTACGTCTCAACGCTCTACGATGTCTTCCCCAAAGCTCCTGAGGGGGTGGACGGCATCAACGCCAGCGTAAGTACTGGACTGCACTCAGGGCTGGACTGGGGGAATATTTAATGCCGGGAGTCATGTCCAAGTCAGGCCACGAGCCGAGCAGACGCGGTGAGATGGAACACTTTCAGTTTTGTTGAGGGGTGGGGGGCGCTGCGCGATTTGTTGACGGGGGGGGGGGGGGGCAGGCCATTCACCGCGTGCCAGGCCAGTTGGTGAAAACTCCCAGTGCTCCCGATGGCCAGTCCGCCCCTGACTGCACTGTACAGGCTGCAACACACACACACACACACACACACACATGCACGCAAACACACACCTACTGCCCAGTGTAATCCAAGAGTATTGATGGAAGATGATAATGTGTGTTTGTGTCCCTGTATATCAGGATGTAGATATCAAGTGGGTGGAGTACCAGAACATGGTGAAGTATCTGAGCCAGTGGATCAAACACAACGCCAGCATGATGGCAGACAGGGCCTTCCCCAACAACCCTGTGGAACTCAAGGTACGGTAGCATACACTCAAAAAGGGTGCTATAATACAGTAGAACTATTTGTGACAATAGAAGAACCGTCTGAAGAATGGTTCCAGATAGAACCTTCCAGATGGAAGCCTTTTCGGCTCAGGAAGGTGCTGTTTGGATCCCGAAATGGTTCTTTCAGACCCTCGATCTCTATGGAACCTTACAGACCTGAAAAGCATTCTATTTGGAGCTTTTTCAGAAGCTCCTTCTGTAGTTACTAATGGTTCTATTCCGAACCCCTTTGTTAGATTGTACATACCGTACTGGACTAAGAAAACTTCATGGTGTGTCAACATCACGTTATACTGAGGTGCCAACAGAGATGATCTACAAACACTCAAACTATCTACTCTGTTGATTTACAATAAGTTAGCTTTCACATAAGGGTCAGTGGATAGATAGATGAATGTTGGTTGAGTATCCTCACTACTAGGCTATAGACAGCATGGTGTAATGATCACACCTGATTCAGACTGACGGTCTGTGATTACTGGCGCAATCAGAGGTAAATAAAGAGAGAGATTTGGACTAAGATATACCCTGTGGATCTCTCAGATTCGGCTTAATTTTCTCCTTGAATAACCGTGAGGACCATGTCGTTTAAAAAAAAAAAAAAAAGAAAAAAAAAAAGATTTTTACAAAGTGCTGATATTGAGATAGTACAGCTAGGCACTGAGGCCCTCTGGCTGAGTCTCTACATGCTCTCCCAGTCCTCCGGTCGCCCATAAGTAGCGTCTGTCTCAGGTAATCACATATTCACAAGATATATTGACAGCTAGCAGAGAGCAGCTTCTTCACTCTTATCAGACTTAGTCGACATTCAGGCGCTGTATATTGGAAGCAGTGCACTCAGCTATGATCAGCTGTATTGATGTATGTGTGTATTGATTCTGTGTTTGGTGTTAAGGGATGTGGAGGTTGACTTTGGGGTCGATGCTGACATTGATGTGAATTTTTGTCCCTTTTTTACAGGCACTTTATACACAGTATTTGCAGTTTAAAGAAAATGACATCCCACTGAAAGAGAACGAGAAGACCAAAATCAAACATCTTTATAAAATGCTAGAGGTACGTATATATATATATATATGTAGTGCCAAATATACAGTCAATACATTTTTCTGAAGTAAGAAGCAGTGAATTGAAGTAAATAAACTAAGATGCTGCTGTGTGTGTGTGTGTGTGTGTATGCTAGAGGTACGTATATATATATATATATGTAGTGCCAAATATACAGTCAATACATTTTTCTGAAGTAAGAAGCAGTGAATTGAAGTAAATAAACTAAGATGCTGCTGTGTGTGTGTGTGTGTGTGTGTGTGTGTGTGTGTGTGTGTGCGTGTGTGCGTGTGTGTGTGTGTGCGTGCGTGTGTGCGTGTGTGCGTGTGTGTGCGTGCGTGTGTGACAGGTGTGGATAGAGTTTGGTCGTATCCAGCTGCCCCAGGGTCATCACCCCAACGACGTGGAGAAGGAGTGGGGGAAGCTGATCGTGGCCATGTTGGAGAGAGAGAAGAGCCTGAGGCCGGAGGTGGACAGGTAGGCATGCCGCTGCACACACACACACACGCACACACACACACACACACACACACACACACACACACACACACACACACACACACACACAACCAGGATTTACACTCATTACCATGATTTACAACCTAAGAAAATACTTATCTGACAGCCATAGCTGCTGATCACTGGTTCACAGCTGTGACCTTGCCTGGCTGTTGTGATCACGAAGAGTACGTAGGGAAGGGGCAGTATTGATTTGGAACAGTAACGGGGCAAATAGCCTGAACTACTGTACACCCAGAAGTGTGTAGTAGGGTTATTCAAAAATTCACCCCTTCAGCCAGTCAGCATCAAGTATTCATCCAAGCCACTTTTCAGAGCTATTCTCTGGTAAGATGTCTATGTCAGCTCTTCCCAGGTGAGTCTACACCTGTTCTGTACGCATGGTGGTCTGTGGTTTGATTAGATGGATGCAGGCTTATGAGTTCTGAAAGTACCTCAGATACAACCTACGGTGTTGTGAAACATCTTTCATCACGTTGCTGAGGTAAGAGGTAAGATTCCTTGCCTAGTTGAGTGAGTAGTGTGTGTTTAATGACTTGGCTAGACAATGATAGCTCTCAGATAGGTTTAAATGGTGTGTTCCTAATCATGTATCATGCTGTGATGTTTCCTCGCACAAGCATGAGTTCGTTAATACAGAACACCAGGGTTCTGGCGCGCTCACAGGCACTCATTGTACTCACACATTGTATGTCTGTAATCTTGAACGAATGCTTTTGGGATTTAAGAAAAAGATTTGGTTGGAAATCACCTAGCTTGTTGATGTTTAGTAACAACATATGAGATCACCAGACAGATAAACACAGGCTTCGCAGGCCAATAAAACGCTGCCTTTTGCTACATTAAGGGAGCTGAGTGCAAATAGGTAACATTAGTGCTCCCTTAGACATTCCACGCCCCACAACTGTTACTGTACTGCCCGAACCTGTAGAAGGTCGTCCGTACAAATATGATGGATGCCATCGCCCAGGGCAGCATATTCTCAAAGGGCGGGTTCGTCTTTATTGGCTCCTGGCGGGTGGCAGGGTGTGTGTGTGGACACGTAGCGCTCTATAAAAGGGACCTGATGAAAACACTTCACCGCCAGATGGGTCTGTGCGTGTGTACGGTGTGTGTGTGTGTGTGTGTGTGTTTGCTTTGCGCCTGGTACCGTATCGGCTGGGCTGGGCCCGAACTGGTGTCCAAGAGTCGGACGGATGGGAGGGCCGTGGGTAGTGTAGTTGTTTTGGTTTTATTGTAGTTCTCTTGAGCGGCTAGGCTATAGCCAGCGTGGTCTACCATGCACAGCAACCTGGCTTACCGCATCAGCGCGGCGTCGGTGAGCAACAGCACCCTCACCAGCCTGGGGTCCGCGGAGAACCTTCTGTCGGGACCCTCCATCGAGCCCCTGCTGTCCAGCAGCCCCGTCTATCTCAATAATAACTCTATGTTTGGGCCCAGGTGAGACGGCACAGTAGGGCAGTGTTAGCTGATGATATCGCTTCTTTTTTGTGTGTTTTATTGTTTCTAGATCAGAGCAGAAATGCGGTTGGAATGTGTTTATTGTGTATTATGGTGAGGCTGCATAGTGGCAGAGAGCTCTGAGGTATTGGTTCTTGTCTCTTTGGGTCCTTGTGTTTTCTTTCGGATCAGAAATGTTGTTGACTTTTGTGGAAAGCCTAGTTCAGCTGTCTGATCTGGTCTTGTGTTTCAGGCTGGACATGCTGCAGCACATCGCCAACAGGGTCCAGCGGGACTGCGTGGCTGGGGAGGATAAACTAGCGCTGGCCAGAACCGCCCTGCAGTCTGTAAGTCATGTTTAAACAGCACTATATATCCTTTAGGATAAAAAAGATTATTTCTGGTTGAGTTTGTAGCACCCACACATTTTTTATCAATTCCAGGGGTGTGTATACTTCCTACTGCCACTTTTATTTGATATAAAAACCTTGAAATCTCCTGCTTTTCTGAGTGATTCTTCTTTGTCTTCTCTCTCTCTGTCTCTCTCTCTCTCTCTGTCTCTCTCTCTCTCTCTCTCTCTCTCTCTCTCTCTCTCTCTCTCTCCGTCTCTCTCTCAGGATGCGAAGCGTCTGGAGTCTGGGGTCCAGTTCCAGAACGAGGCAGAGGTCGCGGGGTACCTGCTGGAGTGTGAGAACCTCCTCAGGCAGCAGGTGGTGGACATCCAGATCCTCCTGGATGGAAGGTTCTACTTCGCTGATCAGCTCGTTCAAAGGTTATTAGTTAACAGTTTTGTTAAGATGAGCTGACAATAAACATTGCACGAAGATAAGTTAAGATAACACAGTCAACCTCTTATCTTCAAAAGATATGATGTTTTAACCTGTTTTATTTTTATTTCACGGACGTAGCCTAGTCCTCTTTAAGTCTTAAGTCATGAATGAGAAACAGCTCATACACATTATGTAAACATTGCTCATATCCCTTAGTGTGTGTGTGTGTTTGTCTTTGGAGGACATCATTCCAACTGTGCTGTCTGGTTGATCCCAGGGTGTCCAAGCTGCGTGACGACCTCCTGACCCTCAGGACAGAGTGCGCCTCTGTCTACAGTAAAGGTCGCACCCTGACCACAGAGCAGACCAAGATGATGATCTCAGGCATCACCCAGAGTCTCAACTCGGGCTTCCCCAGCAGCAACCTCAGTGCTGGCCTCAGCCCCGCCCTCACCCCTGGAGGCCTGGGCACCCCCGGTTCCACCTTCACCTCCAGCTTTACCCCCGGCCTCACCCCGGCCCTCACCCCGGCCCTCACCCCCAGCCTGCAGCCCGGTTCCATCCAGGCCTACATGGGAGGAGGAGGGGGGATGGACCCTGGGGCCCTCCAGCACCTCAAACACATGCAGATACGTAAACCCCTGGGGAAGTCACTAGGAGACCCCAACATGACCGAGGAGGAGGTCAACATGAACTTCGTCCAGGATCTTCTGAGCTGGGTGGACGAAATGCAGGTGAGGGCTTGATGACCGATTTTTATGTAGTTTATTTGTCAGGGACATGATCAATCAATCAATCGATCAATCAATCGATCAATCGATCAATCGATCAATCGATCAATCGATCAATCGATCAATCATTCAATTAATAAATCAATAAATCAATAAACCAATCAACCAACCAATCAACCAACCAATCAACCAATCGATCAATCAATCAATCACTCAACCAACCAATCAATTAACCAATCAATCAGTCAACCAACCAATCAATCAATCAACAAACCAATCAATCAATCAAATCAATTCGGCAGTCAATAAACCAACCAACCTAATCCAGTGACATTTTATAGTATGCTTTGTTTTTGAGAATTGAATGATCCTGATGAAATGAGATTGTTTTACCATTTTATTTTCTCCTCCTGTTAAAGGTGCAGTTGGACCGTGCAGAGTGGGGGTCTGATCTGCCCAGTGTGGAGATGCATCTGGACAGCCACAAGAGTGTATATAAAGCCATCGAAGAATTTCAAATGAGCCTTAAAGAAGCAAAGCTTAATGAGGTATATACAATGTTGAAAACAGTCAGTCTGACTTATTTCCGTGACATTTTGTTGACATATCTACGTTTTTCAAGTTGACTTCTGTCACACACTGTCAACGCTTCTTATATTACAAGGAATTACAATATGTAATGTCTCCTCTCCTCAGATTCAGATGAACCAGCCACTAAAACTAACTTATTCTGAGAAACTGAGCAAACTAGAGTCCCAGTATGGGAAGTTACTGGTAAGTAGCTTGATAAAACCAAATTCTGCTTGTTTTGATCACCCGGGCAGCCCTGACCCTCACCTCTCACCCCTGTCTCCCTGCCACACCTGTGTAGAACTGTTCCAGGGGGCGCCAGAGTCACCTGGAGAGCCTGCTTGATTTCGTGTCGCGGGCCACCGAGGAGCTGATCTGGCTCAATGAGAAGGAGGAGGAGGAGGTGGCCTTCGACTGGAGCGACTGCAACACCAACCTCCCCAAGAAGAAGGAGTACCACGCTGTGAGTCATCTTACACCTTCGGCTACTGAAACGTTGTATGAGGAGCGGATAAAAACATGGGGGAAAAATCCATGCAGTGTGTCAGAACGAGTATTTAGACACATGCAAAGAAGAATAATTTCATGGTATCATAGCAATTGTTACATTGCACTACTGATTCATGAATGTGTCTAAGAGACTTTATTCAACAACACCTAAGTGGTGTCACATTGGCATGGTTATACCTCTGGCATACACTACAGAGCCTGCTACTCAGGAAGGTTATTTAACTCTGCCAACCTGGAATCAGCCCACTTCCTGCCGGGGTAGGTCTGATCTTTGAGGGTGATGTGTTTTCCTTGAGGGTGATGTGTTTTCTTTGAAAACAAACCTACCAAACCTTCGTAGTAGAGCGGGATTACGTGGGCCTCTTCTGGGTCTAGGCTTGGGGGTAGATACTTTTCACGTGTGAAAAATCGGTTCCATGCCGAAACTCTACCTGCCTCGTCCCACGCGTCATTTCATTCATGCTGGTTGTTGTAGTTGGAGTTACATGCCTGTACTAGTTGTGGAGTTGGTATCCACAATAGGGGAGGAGAGGGTTGCTCTGGCTGGACCCAGGCACTCGGGCCGATGTGTTGATGGTCCTGGCCGTCTCTCCCCAGGACCTGATGAGGGAGCTGGATGGGAAGGAGGAGGTGATGAAGTGTGTGCAGGACAAGGCAGAGCGCCTCCTGCAGGAGAACCACCCCGCCAGGCTGACCATCGAGGTACACACTGCGCACTGTTCTCGGATGTGACAGAAACCCTGTGTGTCTGTTTCTGTGTGACTTTTTGTGCGTGTGTGTGCGCACGTGAGTGTCTGCTTTTGTGTACTCCTCCAATACAACACATGTATGCTCAAATTGCTCCCAATGAGCAGGTTAGCACCTTGCATGGCAGCTACCGCCATTGGTGTGTGAATGTGTGTGTGAATGGGTGAATGAGAGGCCATTGTAAAGCGCTTTGAGTGCCGCTAAGGTGGAAAAGCGCTAAAAAGTGCAGTCCATTTACCATTTACCATAACACATATCAGCTTTTGAGTGACCCATCATGGCTTTGCTCCAGGCCTACAAGGCGGCCATGCAGACACAGTGGAGCTGGATCCTGCAGCTCTGCTGCTGTGTGGAGCAACACCTGAAAGAGAGCACGGCCTATTTCGAGGTGAGCTAACTCTCCCATTACGCACAGTATCATAGCAGGCTGCTCTACTAGTTGCAACGAGTCAGATCTCATCCCCCGGGCTCTCATTACAGTTTTTCAACGACGTCAAAGAGTCCACGGATTACCTGAAGAGCCTGCAGGACGCCATCCAGAGGAAGTACAGCTGCGATCGGACGAGCAGCTTACACAAGCTGGAGGATCTCATACAGGAGTCCATGGTAAGATAGATGCACACAAAATATACAGTTAAAAACAAAAATGACAGTCATAAAAATTCACGCTTTCCTTCATCCAAATTCTCAAATAAATCTCCCTCAATTAAAGTAAGTCTGTCCCTATAGCTGCATTTTCCTAACATGAATACTGATATTCAATTCAATATGACCTGATAGTGAATGTGTAATATATACAGCTGGATAAACGTTATATCCAGCTATCCATGTTATTGAATTGTTGTTGGAGGTTTTGATGGTGTTGGTTGTATTGTTGATATTTGTATATTGTTGTACTGTATGTTAATTTCATTTTGTTTGTCAATGTTGATGATTTTCTGTGCTGGTTTTTTCACCTGTCATGCCAATAAAGCTTATTTGAATCTGAATTTGAATACGTTGTGGTGTTGTGGTCTGCCCTCCAGGATGAGAAGGAGCAGCTTCTTCAGTACCGGAGCACCGTGGCTGGGCTGGTGGGCCGGGCCAAGGCTGTCGTCCAGCTCAAACCTAGGAACTCAGAGATCCCGGTCAGAACCTCCATACCGGTCAAAGCCATCTGCGACTACAGACAGATAGAGGTACGGCCCCAGATCCAGCCAGCAGTAAGATGAGTCTAAGATGAGGCCCAGTGTTTCCTACTGAGTAGATACTTGATATAATGTTGATGAGAAATGCTGGAAATGTTGAGGTGACATTGTTCTGTGTCTCTCAGATAACCATCTATAAGGATGATGAGTGTGTCCTGGCCAGTAATTCCCATCGAGCCAAGTGGAAGGTGATCAGTCCATCAGGGAACGAGGCCATGGTGCCCTCAGTCTGTTTCAATGTCCCCCCACCCAACAAGGAGGCTGTGGATCAGGCTGGCAGGTGGGACTCTAGGACCCAGGGGCTCCCTTAGACCCTTCAAATCTCCTCTTTATTATCAACGTATTTAGCTTTACATTCCATCCCAGTATCCATCCATTACATTATTCACACGGTAGTAACCCTAGCCTGGGGTGGATGAGGACTCAGTTTCACACGGTTACACATAGACCTTTACAGTAATTGGTCAATGAGAATGGAGTTGTTGGCCTGCGTTACTGTACCACCTTTGACCTCTGACCTCTGCTGACCCCTACAGGATAGAGCAGCTGTACCAGAACGTCCTGGCTCTGTGGCACCGCTCCCACATCAACATGAAGAGTGTGGTCTCCTGGCACTACCTCATGGCCGACATCCACGCTATACGCAAGTGGAACGTAGCCTCGGTACGACTCTCCCTTCTGCTTTGATGGGCTTGTGCTTTTCTTGTCTCCTTCATGTGAACCCTCAGGGTGGGGAGTTTCTCAGGTGGTTGAGTGTAATTGCATGTAAGTGTAGAGTTAGTGTAACTGCCTGCAATCTATTTCTATAATGAGTCTTGATGTTCTTATCTACTGTACTTAAACCCAAGCTTTCATGATTCTAGTGGATTGTAATGTTCATGTCAGTGAATAATTATCTAAGATGCCAAGCTCAGGTTGGGTTGATCATCCTCCGTTCTCTACAAATTAAGACCTATTGAAATATAATGACGGGTTGCCTGTCTGAGAACATTTACCTAAGATGTCTGGCTCTGGCTGTCATGGTGTTTCCCTGTTTCTGTCCAGATTAAGACCATGCTGCCAGGCGAGCACCAGCAGGTCCTGGGCAACCTGCAGTCCCATTTTGAAGACTTCCTGGAGGACAGAGAGGAGTCAGAGGTCTTCACCGTGGCAGACTGCTCCCAGCTGGAGAGGGAGGTGCTGGCCTGCAAGGAGTACTACGAAGACCTGCTCAAGTCTGCGGAGAGAGGCAAGGCTAAGCTAACTGCTCTTTAGTCTCCTACTAGTCTGTGGAGAGAGGCAAGGCTAAGCTAACTGTTAACTTTAGGCTAGTCTCCCTGATGACATGCTAACATGTTTGCAGAGAGGCAGCATTAAGCGAACAGCTAAGTTTACTTCCCTACCCGTTACTGCTAAGCTAACCTTACTCTCCCTGCTAACAAATCTACAGAGAGAGAGAGAGAGGCAAGGCTAAGCAAATCATTCACATCACCGCTCAAGATAGTGTTACTGCGCCCCACTAACAAGGGTTGCTGGTACTCGTTTGGCATCTGTCCTCGAGGGCAACACATGGTTCTTTAAGCCTATTATACACAGTACATAAAGTTAAGACCTTTTGGAATTGGATTTAACCTGCCAAGGATGCCATCGCTCACACTGCTGTAAGGTTTTGTTTGAGTGAGTGTGTGAGTGTGTGTGTTTGTGTGTGTGTGTGTGTGTGTGTGTGTGTGTGTGTGTGTGTGTGTGTGTGTGTGTGTGTGTGTGTGCATGTGTGTGCGTGTACTGTATGTGAGAGAGAGAGAGAGAGAGAGAGAGAGAGAGAGAGAGAGAGAGAGACAGAAAGAGAGTGATCTCATTCTAAGTAAGTCTAACTATTAATTATTTCACAGAGACAGTACACACTGTACACAGGTTTTAATCAATGTGTTTATCTGCTTCATCAGCATTAGGTTTAATGTCTTTATTTGCAGGCATTCAAACATAATAGTGCCATAGATTAATCTCAGGATTCAGAAACGAATTTGTCTGACTCAAGATCACCCCAACTCTCTAATTATTATTATCATGTCATGCAAAGAAAAATGTAATACGTTTGGAGATATGCAAATAATATGTATTTCCATATATTTATTATTAAACAGAGGAACATGAGGAGTCTGTGTACAACTTGTACATCTCTGAGCTACGTAACTTCCGCATGCGCCTGGAGGCGCAGGAGGAGCACCTGATCAGACAGATCCGTACCCCGCTGGACAGAGACGACCTGGAGCAGAGCGTCCAGCGCATCGCAGAGCAGGAGGTACACAGACGCTCCTACTAGCATCGCAGAGGAGGACAGAGATCAGAGATCATTCAAACCCAAAAAAACTGCTCTACACATAACATAATACTAGATCAAGATCAGTTGTTGTTAGTCCACCTGTATACAAAAGTTACCTCAGAAAATTGTCCCCAGCAAGACAGACATTTCATGTTCAATCAATCAATCAATCAAAGCTTTATTTGTATAGCGCATTTCATACCCAGAGGCAACACAATGCGCTTTACAGAGAACAAGGGAGGTGGGCATACGACCCACTCTCTACATATTATATATATATATATATATGTTGTCATACTGATTCTCGCTAACACCTGTCTACCTCTGTAGAAGAAGAAGGCCGAGTTGGACCAGCTGAAGGAGGATCTGGAGGCCATGAGGGAGAAGTGCGAGGTCTTTCTCTGCCAGGCTTCGGCCTCTCCTTCCATCCCCACCCTCTCCTCGGAGCTCAATGTTCTCATCCAGAGCATGAGCCAAGTGTACTCCATGTCCTCCATATATCTGGAGAAGTAAGCAACAACCTTTGATCTCATAACCTCTACAGGATCAGAGCTGAACACTGTCAGCACATTCAAAATTTGCAACTAGCATTTGAAATTGACTTTTGACTTAAAATGTTGACTTCATTTTACTAGTAGGGGAGAACCGGGTCAAAAGTCGCACTTTTTGGTTTGATTCCATTTACTCCGAAATTAATAGAGATAGAGATTCCACATGTTATGACACACAACTTGCACATGTCCTTCACTATTATCAACTGTAATTTTCATGCTAGGATATAAGAGCTTAACATAAATAGGGCGAGAACGGACCGAGTGCAATGCGACATTTGTCCCTGCCGAGCGGGACAGAAGTCTCATAGGAGAGGGGCAAACGTCGCACGGCTGCAAAATGTGTCCTATCTCTGTTTTTTGGGCATGTAATTCTCTTTACTTTCAACGAATGTATTATTAGACATAATATCATGTTTGTATCAAAGTAATCAATGTTATAGGTTCAAAATCCATAGAAATAATGCGGGGTTAACAGCAATGTTTGGCGATAGGATAGCCTATCGGCAGGAAATTAATTTATTAGACGAATGGTTAGTCTGCACTAGTCATTTCCTTGTCTCGTTTCCACTTGAATATAACAGCCTATGAGCTGTCTTTCTTCCAGGAATTTAACAGCCTATCAGCTATCATCCTTTCAGGAAAGACCACCCCTAGTTGACCTCACTTATCCAGGTGCGCGCGGAGACCCTTACCAGTCAGTTGCCAGTGCGTTCGCTCGAAGTGAAATGTCAATTTATCACATCAAGTTGCGTCTGCTTCTCCACAATATTTAGGCTATAGGTAAGTGATAATCTGCATACAAAGTTGGTCAATAGCATTAGAAAGATCATTAAGAGAGCTTTCATTTGACCTGTTCATTCTGCCCAAATGTCACTCGCGCACCCCTCTGGTTCTAAGCCATCACAATGCGACTTCTGTCCCTCTACGGGACGCGACTTCTGCCCCGCCACGGTCTCCTGTCATTTCTCCCTGGCTTGCAGGCACGACTTGATCGCACGAAACTTGAAACCTATGCTATCATGTAGCCAGCAGATGTGCTAAGAAAAGTGCCTATGTTTGCAAACTAATACAAGTTAACACAATTTTACAATCGAAAAATGCTTATGAGACCATTATTTTACTTATATGGAGCAAAAGTGGTTTTCCGTCGTTCTCTCCGTCAAATATGCTGCGATCGCGCCCAAAATTTGAACGGAGCTCGTACACGGTAATATGCGCAGGCATGTTTAACCACGTGATTGCAGGTCCAGTCATTCTGGAGAAAATGGCAACGCGACTTTGGTCCCGCGCGACTTTTGACCCGGTTCTCCCCTACTGCTTACAGTCGCTGTCTTAATTCTCTGCAGAATGTAAATCTCCACAATAGAGTAAAAAAAAATAACCATGTAAAAACGGTTATAGAGGTACAATAAACATGAACATATGAGCATTGTGCTTTCTCACCTTGTCTCTCGGTGTACATTACAGGCTGAAGACGGTGAGCTTGGTGGTGAAAAACAGCCAGAGTGCTGAGGCCCTGGTGAAAACCTACGAGGCCAAATTGTGTGAGGAGGACGCCATGAGCGCTGATCTGAAGTCCATAGAGACGGTCATCAGCACCCTCAAGGTAATGCCAAGACATGGGGAAACTGGAGTGCATCCTGTTTGATGCTTTCACACACACTTCCTGATTAAGATTTCATACAACCGGTCTCCCTGGTTGAGGTCAAATGTTTCCCAGTCCATGAGCGCCAGTGTCAATGCCAGTACCAGACCTCGGTTGATGTTCATCAAACAGCTGAGCATCGTCCCTCATCTTCCCATCGTCCCTTGTTTATAGCAATGGCGGACGGAGATTGACGAGCAGCGCAAGGTCTTCCATGACCTGGAGGACGAGCTGCAGAAGGCCAGGGCAGTCAGTGACCGCATGTTCAAGACCCACAATGAGCGTGACTTTGACCTGGACTGGCACAAGGAGAAGGCTGACCAGCTGTGTGAGAGGTGGCACAACGTCCACTCACAGATAGAGAGCAGGTGAGTGTTCGCAAATCTAAATGATAATTAATAAAACATTTTGCTCTACGGACTGGTGTCTGTACTGTAATGTACAGTATAACTATTTTCATCCACAGTTGAAAGAACATGTAACTAATATGCACTACATCATCTAAAAACTTTTCTTTGACTGCACTGTTGACTCTTTGAATTTGCACTGAGGCACATCCCTAGCAACTTCTGTTGATATGGCTGTATTTAAATATTGAATGCCAAACCACGGCCTCACCATCTGTCATCTAATAGGCTTCGGGACCTGGAGGGCATCAGTAAATCCCTGAAGTACTACAAAGATGCCTATGGTAGTCTGGATGAGTGGGCCAGAGAGATGGAGGCCATGCAGATGAAGACCCAGGAGAACCATCCCGAGGATAGCAAGGCTCTCGCCGAGCTGCTCAACCAACAGAAGGTACACCAGGAGAGACACTATTGGGGATCAGATTAGATTTCCAATATGTCTATTACAAAACAAATGTAGAATTTGAACAAAATAAATGTGTAATTGGATATTTGTTTTGTTTTTTTCAGGTCCTTGTTGCAGAGATGGAACAAAAACAGAGCAGAATTGACGAATGCCAGAAGTACTCTGATCAGTACTCAGGTGCTGTCAAAGTAAGTAGTCTATCACCATCTGTTACCAAGTCTATTTTTGAAAGATAATGACATTAAATCTCATTCTACATCAACGTGTCTATAGACACAGCTTTTGCCCATCATAAAGGGGAAGGGAATTTCACCACTGGGGATTATTAAAGTATTATATCTAAAAATTACCTCTCATACTGTATATTTTCAGGATTATGAGCTTCAGATGATGACCTACAGAGCAATGGTGGACTCACAACACAAGTCTCCCCTGAAGAGACGCAGGATGCAGGGATCATCTGATGCCATCCAGCAGGAGGTGGGGACTCCAAAACAGAGCAGTCGGTAGAGGACTGGTGTTGTATTTTGTACTCTACATACCAAAGAAATTCTTCTCTTTTCTCCTTGTTTCCTTTACAGTTCATGGACCTGCGAACCCGCTACACCACTCTGGTTACCCTCATGACACAATATGTGAAGTTTGCCAGCGAGACGTTGAAGAGAACGGAAGACGAGGAGGTAGGGAACTGGAGGACTTATACTTTCAGTTTGATTATCGAAATGACATGCTATAAACAGCCCACATGAGGGTATTATTTCAGCATGGTGCTTTAGGCAATATTCATTACATACAGATTGCATTTTCTCCGCTTGCTTGAATTACCCGGTCAGTTGAACTCTCTCTCTCTTATTCTCTGTACGTACTGCTTATGTGTGTTGGGTGGGATGGGGTTGGTAACTCCCAGCCATATTTAAGACTCCTCAACTTGCTGTTGGTTATCCATTCAACACAATTGAATGGAGAAATTTAGCTTTCAAGCTAAATCCTGAGGGTGAATGTACAGCACGCTGATACAAAAGAGACACTCTTTTGTATTGCTGTTGGTGTTGGTGACCTCTTCTGCAGAAGAAACTCTTCTTTCATTGAAACTGAAATGCTTTCACACATCATGGTGGCATTTGTTGGGGACAATTAACCAGGCCGCAACCTCTCCTCTACTTGGTAAGGATGGTAAAACAGTGATACAGTGAATATTCAACTAAATTCTTCGGTTCAAATTTGAGATAGTGGATGACTTGTTGTTTTGCCTTGTAGAGCAGGAAGGCCTCTGAGAGAGCAGATTACCTCATATGGACAGAGACCATGGAGCTCCAGAAAACTGCAGGGGAGCAGGAGATTGGTCGGCTTCAACAGCAGGTACAGGAACTGGAAGCCTCATTAGCTGAGAGACAGACACAGCTTGGAAATCTGGAGGAAGAGGTGGAGACACAGAAGAAGACTATCGAGGATCTAACCCTGCAGAAGTTCAAGGCAGAGCATGAGGTTCAGCAGTTCCGAACAGAGCTAGAGGTAGCCGTGAAGGGTAAAGCTGATGTGGATCAGGAGTTAAGTCATGCCAGACAGCTGATCAAGCAGTCAGAGGCCAAGCAGTCCTCCCTGGAGGAGAGTCTCTGTATGCTGAAGAAGAACATTGAGGAGGGCATCATGGCTCGGAAAAAGCTGGAGGAGCACAGTCAAACACTACAGAAGGAGCTGAAAGCCAAAGAGGCAACTGAGGCAGAGATGATGAGCCAGGTCCGCTCCATGGAGATGGATGTGTCCCAGCAAAGCCGGTCTGGTGAGACCAAAACTGTCCATACCGAGTCCAGATCTTCCACAGTCAGGGAGAGCATGCAGCACTCCTCCAATAGCATCCAGCAAGTCCTGCAGCAGAAACTGGAGGAGCTAACCATGGTGAAGAAAAATGCAGAAACAGAGATCAAGACGTTGAAGTCAGAGTTGAACACTGTGCTGATGCATAAGAACATAGCTGAGGAGAAAGCTCAACGCTTCAAAGAACTGTTGGATGACGGCAACAACAGGCTGAAGAAGCTTCAACTGGACATGGAGCAGGAGAGTAGTGACATGAGGCAGAAGTCTGAGGAGCTTAGGCAAGAAGTGACCAAACTGAAGACATCCATCTATGTGTTTCAAGAGCAGATCAATTCCCTCCAGAGGGATAAGTCCTCGTTAGAACAGAAGACTTTGTTCCATAAGACCGAGGCTGAAGGCATAAAAGAACAGTTGAAAATCAACCAAGGGAAGCTACTCCAGAGAAGCACCATGGAGCAGGAGACCAATCACAAGATGAGATGCATGGAGGACGAACTGAGCTCTAAACAGACAGAGGCAGATCAGCTGAAGTTCAAGGTCAGCGAGCTGGCCAGAATTAATATGTTGTTAGACAATGATATAAGGGGTCTTCGGGTTAATGTTGAGTCATTAGAGCAAGATAAAACCTCCTCTGAACAAAAGATTAAATCATTGAAAATTGAGATGGAGAGCTGGAAACAGCAGCTTCAAAAAATGAAAGAGGAATCTGTCATAAAGCAGACATCTGAACAGGACCTGCAGCTCAAATCTAGGAACCTGCACACAGAGCTCCAAAAGAGTGTAATTGTGATCACTCAGTTGCAGAACCAAGCAGATGACCTGAAGAAGACAAATATGGAGATGGAACATAACATGAAGACTGTAAAAGCCCAACTTGACAAGGTGATGATGGAGGTCAGAAGCAAAGACCAGCAGATAAACATCCTCAAGTCTCAGGTGGAGGGCACAAAATCACAGGTAGGGATAATAGAAGAGGAGTTGCTGAAGAAGACCAAGACTTCACACGAGCTTCAGATCAAACTGAGGGATTACAATGATGAGGTGAGAAAGACAGCTGAGCTGCAGCAGAAGAATACGTCCCTCAGCTTGACCATCACCAATTATGAGAAGGAAATCCGAACTCTCAAGTTGGAGCTCAACTCTGTTAGCACAGAGAGGAATCAGGCCAACCAGGAAGTCAAGGGACACAAGTCAGAGGTCAATGATCTGAACATCACCCTGAAGAAAACCATGGCAGAATTCCAGAGGGAGTCAACTGAGGGACAGAAATATCTCAATAAAGTGAAGATGTTAGAGAGTGAGCTACTTCAATGTAAGCAGAGTATTAAAGGAATAAGTGGAAGTTCAGAGAAAATGACAGCAAGTCTAAAGCAGGATATCAGCTCTCTTCAGAAAGACAAGAAATTGTCTGACCAGAAACTGGAAAACCTGAAAGCTGAATTGGCAGAACTGAGTTCTGCCCTAAAAAGGGCAACTGATGAATTGATTAGAGAGACTCAGTTGGGGAAAAATAAACAATCTAAAATCACTGAGTTGGAATCAGAGCTTCAAAAGAACAGATTGATTCTGAAAGAAATCACCTCCAGCTCAACCAACTTCAAACAGGAAATCTCGGTTCTCCAGAGGGACAAGAGTATAGCCCAAGAGAAAACCCTGTCATTCACATCTGAGGTCAACACTCTTAAAGGAAAGCTGGAACAGACCCAACTGGAGGTCAAGCAGAAGCAGAAAGAAAGTTCTGACCTTCAGCTGAAGTCCAAACAGGTGGAGAACCAACTAGAGAACTGTAAACGAATGCTGGAAGACTTGAAAAGCAAACTTGAACTCCAGAAGACGGCTTATGAGAGGCAGCTGCAGTTGGTTCAGACTGAGATGCAGCAGAAGTTCCTTGTACAGCAGTCTCAGATCAAACTGGAGATGCAACAGAAATCTCAAGAGCATTCGCACAGCATGGTATCAGCTGACATGGATAACAAACATTTGAAACAAGAAATTGAGCAGTTGAAAACATTCAATGAGAGCACAATGAAGATAAAGCAAGAAGCACAACAGCAGTTAAATGAGCTGCGTATCAAGATTGACAAAGTACAACAAGAGAAAAACACCATCAGCCATGACTTACTGAAGGCAAAATCTCAAATTGCTCAAATGGAGACTGAGAAAAAGAAACTAAACTCAAACATTACTCACTTTGAAAACCTCCACAAGGAGAGCTCTAAGGAGACCACCAGGCTCAAGCAGATGCTGACAGACAGTGAGAGGAAACTGGAGTTAAAGGAAAAGGAAGTCCGTTCTCAGGAGAAATTGCAGAGCACGGTATCAGCTGAGATGAATAACAAGTATTTGAAACAAGAAATTGAGCAATTGAAAACATTCAATGAGAGCACACTGAAGATAAAGCAAGAAGCTCAGCAGCAGTTAAATGAGCTGCGTATCAAGATGGACAAAGTACAGCAAGAGAGAACTACCATTAGCCACAACTTACTGGAGGCCAAATCTCAAATTGCTCAACTGGAGACTGTTAAAACGAAGCTGAACTCCAACATAACTCACTTTGAAAACCTCCACAAAGAGAGCTCTAAGGAGACCACCAGTCTCAAACAGATGCTGGCAGACAGGGAGAGGAAACTGGAGATGAAAGAAAAGGAAGCCCGGTCTCTGAATGAGCAGGTTTTGTCCTATGTAACGGAGGTCAAGAGTCTTCAGGAAAAGGTCCTGAAGCTGGAGGTCACTATCAGCACTGAGAGCAGGAAGACAAAGGAACTGGAGGCTGCTGCAAGTCAAACCAATCACCAGTGTGCTAAAGATAACGAGGTTGCCAAACTGAAGACAGAGCTTCTGATGACAAAGAAAATCATGTCTTCATACGAAAATGCAAAACAGAATCTAGAGGAGGAGCTTGTCAAGATGAAGGTGTCATCAGAGGTATACATCCATGATTATCTTTAAAATTATTGAAAATGTTTACCATAGCATTCTATGAGAAAGATGACAGTTTACATATATTTGTAAATACCTCTTAGCAAGTTAAAGTTTTGAATTTATTTTTGTGTAATTTCACATATCTAATAGCTTTTCTATTTCCATGCCTACAGATAGCATTAATGGAGAAAAACAGAGTTATGGAAGAGCTTAAGAAGGTCAAGCAAGACAAAAGAGAGATTGTCCCTAATCAAAGCATCTCACAGGACCAGTTTTCCCAAAACCAAAGCATCTCACAGGACCAAACTGCTCACAATTCAATAATTTCACAGGATAAGACTTTCCACAATCCAATAACTGCACAGGATCAAATTGTCCAAAATCAAAGCATCTCACAGGATCAGACAGTCCACAATCAAAGCATCTCACAGGAACAAACCATGAGAAAAGCTACCAACAGCTCTTCTCTCCAAACAACAACCATTCAGCAAAAAGATTCTCAGAATGTCGTTTCCCAGACCCAGGGTAAAACATCTGAATCTGTATCAATGACAAAGAACAACATTGTGTCTGTGGATGGACAAGAAGAAAAAAGTCAAAATATCACATCAAACACCACTAGCATGAGTTCATCTAACGTTAAAGCTGTGTCATTCACAATGTCTCATTCTGCCTACAAGTTGAAAGAGTGCCTGAATGAGATTGAGGTAGTGAAGAGTGAGTCATCTGCCCCACGGGCCTCGCCAAAGCTCCCAGGACTCAGAGGAAGCATCAGTATCAGGAAGTTGATCAAAACCAAACTCCTGGAGAGAGAAATCCTACAAAAGATAGAAACAGGCCTCATCACGGTAGAAGAGGTGCAAGAATCGCTTGCTCAGTTCATCGGCAAACCAACTTCCATTGCCGGAATTTACATTGAGTCAAGCAGGAAAAAAATATCCTTTTTGGAAGCTGCAGAGAAAGGCCTCCTAGCTCAGACATACGCTGTTGAGTTCTTGGAAGCTCAGGCTGCAACAGGCTGTATTATAGACCCTGCCACTGGAGTCTCCCTCTCAGTCGAAGATGCTCTGGAGAAAGGCATAATTGGGGCTGACCTGACAGACAAACTGTTGGATGCTGAAAAGGCAGTCAGTGGATATGTCCATGGTGGTAAAACACTATCTGTGTTCCAGGCCATGGAGGAGAGGACCCTTGAGAGACACAAAGGAAAGAAAATGCTTGAGGTCCAGCTAGCCACTGGAGGGGTGGTGAACCCAGTAATGGGCATCAGGGTGCCCCCGAACATCGCAATCGATCAGGGGATCATAAACAAAGCCACCTTACAGAGTCTCTATGATCCAGTCGGTAACCCCAAAAGCTTCCACAACCCCGACTCAGGGCAGAAGGACTACTACTGTGAACTGCTGAAGATATGCATCTACGACACTGACGGTGGAGTCTTTCTGCTGCCTTTAGGCGAAAGGCATCTGTCTGGTTTGTCCCCTGCCAATTCTCACAGAGTATCAGTCGTCAGCAGTAATGCTGGGGTGGAGATGTCAACCTTTGAAGCGTATAAGAGTGGCCACATCGACAAGAGAACCTACCTGTTTCTTTCACAGCAAGACAGCGAGTGGCAGGGGAAGTCGATCGTTGACTCCAACGGGAGCCCTCTATGCATCATCACCGACCTGAAAAGCGGTAGACAGATTTGCATTGAAACTGCTCTGAGTCAAAGGTTTCTGGAAACAACAGAATTGGTGAGCTATCGCAGTGGGCACCTCAGCATCTACGAGCTGGCAGACCTCATCTTGTCCAGGATGGTTGTTGTTGAGGACCCCAATAGTCCTCTTGCTGGGCTATGGGATGTCACCCAGAAGAGGCGTCTGTCAGTTCTCTATTCTCTTCAGCAGAACCTGATAGATAGACTGACTGCACTGAGGCTTCTTGAGGCCCAGGCCTGCACGGGGGGCATTTGCAACCCAGCATCTGGAGAGAAAGCCCCAGTCACTGAGGCTGTCAGAACCGGTCTCCTGGATGAATCTCTTGCTCGTCAGCTCCAGCAATGCGAGCAAGCTTACTACGGTATCATTCACCCCCAGACAGCTAAAACCTTGAGTGTGTCTCAGGCAGCTCAGGAGAACCTGTTCCCCAAAGACGTGGCTCTTCGCTGTCTGGAGTACCAGCTCCTGACAGGAGGACTGATCAACCCTGAGACCCATGACAGAATATCTCTAGAGGAGGCCATCCAGAGCTGCCTGATAGACAAGGCCACAGCAGCAGTACTGAAAGATGACAAATCTCACTCAAAAAGCCTCACTTGCCCAAAGACTAAGAGAAAGATCTCTTTCAAGGAGGCCCTGGAGAGAGGTGTCTATGACTGCCACACTGGTTTGAGATTACTAGAAGCCACTAAGTCTCACAGTGTTGGAGCCAAGTCCTTATTCCAATACATCTGGACCTATCGCCACATCTAAATATACAGGGTTGCCCATAGCCTGTGTTAAGTGAATGAATGTAAATATTAAACATTTATAGAAAACAATATATTCAACTTTCAATGTGTATGTTTAATAAATAGGTCTTGTACTTAGTTGAGGGAAATGGGAACACTTTGGCTTTGAGTATTTGAGAATTTATTTTTGAGCGGCCAATCTGGGTGAAATGTTTGTTTTTCAATTGTGAAAAGAGGTGAATGAATGTTTATTTTGATACTTGCTGTCTATATTACTATTATTACTAAACATTATTAAACATTTCACAACAGTAAAGAAACAATAAAATTATGTAGTGATAAAATTATGTACAATTATATTAAGTAGTAAACTCTGGTTTCATAGAAAAAACATGATTCATGTGTTATGAAAATTAATGGTTCATAGCCCTATAGCCATTTTCTAACGGGGTCCATAACATGGCTGGGATTTTGTGTGGGGTTTTCTGATGTGCAATGTCTACATGTCAAATAATCTGTAATGATGCTGTTATAGAAACTCAACCTTAACATTCTTTACGAAACTCTCTTTTCGACTTCTAGCGATCTGTTGATGAGGAGAAGAAAGAGCATGGTGATAAAGTTAGCAAGCTATTGCACTGGATGTCCAGTGTGAAACCCCACTTGAGCAAAGATGCTAAGGCCAGCACAGAGGCCTCTAGTAAGCCCCAGGTAAATACAGTGTGCATAAAACACATAGACTGCCACTTTCTATTATCCACACTGTTGAGTCATATTCATACTTTACCTATGAATATGTGTATATTTTCACATAGGTTGTGTATATTACATCTTATTAGAAAATTATTATACTTTTTCATGCCCAGCCCCAATCTTTCGCAAATATTGCACACGCTCTCACTCGTAACTGTATTTGCATGGTTTCCAATAAACAAACATGTATGTTTGATTCTCTTTTATCATTTATTTACTTTTTTTCATTCATTTATTACTCCATCAGAAACACACAATATAAATCAGGGTTGAAACCTGACAGCTGTGCCCATGATCAGAACAGTCATTGCCCCAAGGTTGGGATTATTTAGTCCCATAAATTAGATTATTTATGTAGTCCATACAGTTTCCTATGTGATCTCTGATAAAACAGTTGCACAAGCACTAACATTATATCAAAGAAAACAACTTGACTATAAACATATACTATAGTTTTTATTTTCCCACACTATAAGTTGTAAGGGATCTCCATGAGACAAACATTTTAGTTTGACAGTGTTAAAAAAAAAAAAAAGCTTTATTTAACCAGGTTAGTCCCATTGAGATCAGTGATCTCTTTTAGAAGGGAGACTTGGACAAAATAGCAGCATAAAAAACTGTTTGACATCGTCCAATTGGATGCCCATAAAATATATTTAAAGCAGCACAATGGGGTTTCTCTTCATAGGAAGAGTTTCATGATATACTGTGATATGAGAGGGGAAGGAGGAGTATGACATGGAATCTGTAATGCAGTGTTTTAATATGTAAATGCATGTTTTCATCGTATTGTACGAATGCATGTTTTATTGCATCATTTTATTGTATTATTGTATGTATATGGGACTGGAGATGGAAATTAGCAAAAGCTATAATCTAGTACAATGCATCTTCTCTCTAAGGAGACTAATGTATTTGTATTTTGTCCCTGAAATAAACTTCTAAATAAATAAATATACAGTAAAGCTACTTCAAAATGTATCAGGGGCATTTCTGTTCAAGCACAGTGCATTAAAGTCAAGTTGTAAGAATCTCATATTCATTAGAAGCCTTGCCAATTAGAAACATTTTATTATGTTCAGATTCCTCAATACAAGTTATAATGTGGCACAAGTTGTAGTACAAATAACATGTAAAACAAGTATACAGTTTGTAGTTACACACAGTTCTCTGTTCCATTCCAGACTACGATGGAAGAGATTGTGACCAAGAAAGAACAGATTGCAGAGGCTCTGAGGACCACACAGATGATGCTGACTAAGCACAGTGACAAGTGAGTTAATTGTAATTGCATAACATGCTTGGGATTGAGAGCGATTGTGACTTGTGGTCATGTCTGTATCACATTGAAAACATAGGCAGTAGTTATATATAATATGAATATGTTTATAACACAGTAATCCTGATATGTGTTGCCTTGCAGGATGACAGAGGAGGAGCAGCACACGGCCAGGGAGCAGCTGAAACTGCTGCATCAGGCCTACAGTGATCTCTCCCAGCAGACGCCCCCTGTTGACCAGGTTGGATACTGCACCTCAGTTCTGCACTGGGGTGCATAGTAGCCTATTGTACACAGTGTGGACTGGAAAATGCACTTCTGTCTACTGTGCGATTGCATGACTAACCTGTTCCTGGTAGGATTTCTAGCATGATGAGATTCTCTTGTGCCATCCATACTGATTCTAAAACAGCAACAATCATAGGGAACTTCCTCAGCAGGATTTTATCCAATGAAACGCAAGGAAACTGAGTATGCTGTAAACATGCTTCCTGACTGAACCACAATACCCTTCCTCATTCTGACCTTTCACAGTCATCTCTGAACCCAAATCTCTGGAATTCTGTTTCCCATACCTACAGGTGTCCACCCAGCCAATATAACCCTCTTTGTGTGTTGTGTGTCTAACTTGCTCTCTTGTTTGGCAAGATACTGAATTCCGTTCACAGATGCATGTCAGCTTTCAATGTGTCCAATGTTCTTCTTGCTGTTGAAACGCTGTCACAGTCTTGCATCAATTTTGCACATGAACTCTTAACATGCACACGCTTGTCTGATGGGTGAGTACAAGTTTCACCTTGCTTTTGAAAACAACTGTTGATGTAGAATGTATATCGATTTGATATTGGTTAGTTATCAACAAATACAGTGTGCAATTAAAATGAACTCACGTTAATCATATTCAATTTAACTACTTGCTGGAGAGTACAGTCACAGTGTTTAATTACCTATACTTTCTTGTTATCCCACAGGATATCCGGACCATTGAAGGTATTCTGGAGACTGGAAGTGGGAAAATCTACTCAGTGTTTGGTTCTGTCCAGAGAGGCCTGCTGGACCAGATCACCGGGCTCAGTCTCCTGGAGGCCCAGCTCATCACGTCTGGCCTCACTTTGCCAGAGAGCAGGGGGTCTGTGGATCTGGACGACGCTCTCCAACAGAACCTCATCGATGAGCCGATGTGGAGGCAACTACAGGATCTAAATGAAGCTAACAACATCCTCCAGAACACCACATTTTCCTCAGAGCCCCTGCCTGTGATAGCAGCATTCAGAGAGGGGGCCATTTCCGAACGTCTGGCCATCAAGGTCATGGAGATCCAGCTGGCCACTGGGGGTCTTAGGGTCTCCTACACTGGGGATGCACTGACCCTGGAGGGAGCCTTCCAACTTGGACTGATCCCTACCCTTCTCTATGTACAGTTCCTGGAGACACAGAGCAACCAGAATTACCTGATCATCCCCACCACAGGTGAAAAGGTGTCCTTAGGCCAGTTGGTCCAGAGGAGTGTTCTTCATGAGGAGACTGGCCTGAGGCTGCTGCCTGTGAAGGAAACCCATCATGGAACCATAGTGCTGAGCTCAGGGAGGGAAGTCAGTGTGCTGAGGGCAGCTCACGAAGGCTTGATTGATCGTGACACCATGCTGAGGCTACTCGGGGCTCAGATGTTTGCCGGCGGGATCATTGACTCTAAAACGGGCCGTAAACTGACTGTGGAGGAAGCCATGTCAGAGAGCCTCATTGACCCCGACATTGCCTCTGGCATACTGAGCCTGCAGACACAAAATGGCGGCATCATCAATCCCCAGAATGGAAAGCGTCTGACAGTCGATGAAGCTGTCCAGTGTGACTTGATGAGCTCCAGCAGTGCTCTCCTAGTGCTGGAGAGACAAGGGGGCTTCATGGGGATGTTGTGGCCTCACTCCGGGGAGATCCTCACCATCTCCACCTGTCTGCAGCAAGACGTCATCACCAACCAGCTTGCCTACAAGCTGCTCAGCAACAGACAGAAGATAGCGGCCTTCTACATCCCAGAAAACTCAGAGGTCGTCGATATCAACTCTGCTGCTCAGAACGGTTTGATTAACAAACACACAGCAGAGGTCTTGAAGACGATCAAGATTCCAGACGTGTTTCCGGATGTTGAGGAGCTCAATGCCAGGTTCTCCTCCTGGTTGATGTTCAAGGAGCTACACATTCAAGGATGTCACAGTCCCAGAGATGATCTAGAGGTGGAGGGACAGAACCTCAATGTCCCATCTACCTCAGAGGCAAAGCAACTCTTTGTCTCCTATCTCATGATGAACAGTTACATGGATCCAACATCAGGGCAACGATTGTTGATATTTGATGGCCAGTTGACTAAAATGGCTGAACTTTTAATGGAAGACACAACAGAGGAGATGGAAAGCGAAGGACAGGACTCTCTTTCATTTGACGGTTCAGACAGTGATGATGCTCATATGAAGGAGGATATTTCAGAAGTATCAAGCAATTCAGAACAATCTTTTAAAAGTAGTAAAGAGGAGCTGGTTCTCTTGCAAATCCATGAAGAAACAGATCAAATGTTGAAAGACGAAGGAACTCACAGGTCACAGGATGTTGTTCAGGGGGAGAATGCTATCCAGTCTGAAACTAAACCCTGTACTGTAAACGGGGCAAGTGTGCCAGGACAAGATGAACTGGAGATGAGGAACACCACACAACCAGATACTGATGGATTGTCTGAGAGGATCTCTCAAAAGTACACAAACAGCACAAGCCCAGTTCCTGTGAAAGACTTGGGAAATGTTACCGTTGACCAACCAAAGCAGACTGCTAAGGCTGATTCAGCCTATCAAACTATTCCAAAAAGCTCACCCCCCCCTGCATCCTGCTTGGTGAGTGGAACAGACACAAGCTTGCCCACTGGAACACATGAATCCACACTGTCAAGTCCCTTGACTCTATTGGCACCCTTTTGCCAGGCACAACCTGAGGCAAAGCCAGATTCATCATCATTCAGTGAAGTACCAGACGCTGTAGACAAGGTCACAGACTCTCCATACTCTTTGGAAGTATGGGAGGGTGAACATGAGAGAGGCTATTCCATCCAGGAGGAGGAGAGCATCCTTGTTGTGACCTCAGGAAACAGTTCAGTTGATCAGCCAAAGCAGATGTCCAATGCTGGTTTAGCCGACCAAACAATTCCAGGAAGCTCAGTCCCTCCTAGATCCTGCTGGATGAATGGGACAGATACACCCTTACCATCGGAAATGCATGAATCCACACTATCAAGTCCCACAACTCTATTGGCACCTTCTGGGCAGACACAAACAGAGGCCAAGCCAGATTCATCGTCGTTGGCCAGTGAAGTACCAGATGCCGTTGACAGGGTCACAGACTCTACGTGCTTCGAGGAGGAGTGGGAGGATGAGGATGAGAGAGGCTATGCCATCCATCTCCTGAAGGCGCAGGTAGAGGAGGGGGGCATCCTGGATGTGACCTCAGGGAAGCGTTACGACCTGGAGGCTGCCCTGGAGAAGGGCCTAGTGGACGAGGAGACCGTGTTGGAGGTTCTGGCCCTGCAGCTTCACAGGAGAGGGGCGGTAGGGGATCAGAAAGGCACCATGTCCACTGTACAGGAGGCTGTGTCAGTTGGATCCATATCCACACAGGTGGCCCTGCGGATCATGGAGCAGCAGAGCCTGCTTGCTGGGGTATATGACTCCAACGTTGGCTACACCATCACTGTGACTGAGGCTCTGGAATCAGGTCTGGTTAGCGATGATCTGGCTAAGACAATCCTTCACTCAGAGCCTACACATAAAGCCATCATCGAACCAGAGAGAAAGTGCACTCACTCTGTCTCTGACGCCCTACGGCTGGGATTTATTGATGACATGGAGGCTGAGAATATGCTGAGGCCACACACTGAGAAAAAAGTGGCAGTGATGGTCCTGGACCTTTCTGATGAGCTAAATTTGTTAGGGCTGCAGACTGAGAATGAATATGTAGCGGAAGACCCGGAGGCCATAAGAACCCAAGAACAGTGCTACTCTGTCAGCTCTTCACTTCTTCCGTACAGGTCTGCCCAGAGACAGATGATCTCACCCATCCTGTCCAATCAGTTAACAGAGGACTATGCCATCCATCACACTGACACGTCTTTACCAAGGCAAGATTGTGACTCACCAGTGCATCTCAGCAGAGATTACCTGTCAGATATGGTCCACGGATCCAGAAATGCCACCCAAAATAACACTTTATCAAACATGTCACAACATCCACTCGGTGTCATCGATGGCAGACTACGTCAGGGTGAGTCTGAGGAAGACAGGCAGACAGACGGCTTCCCTGGTCGGATTGGTGAGAGAGAGGCTGTCGGCTTCGGTCTAGAAAGCCCGATCGGGGCAGGCTACAGACAGGTGGAGGTGGTAGGGAATCAGACCGTGAGTCCGGTCCAGAGTGACTCAGGTGTTTCCTGTTCGTCGCAAAGCGACGTTTTGTCTGAGGAGAGGAGGTCAGAGAACGTGCTGACTGCTGTCCAGACTCCTCCGTTAAGGGAGACAACAGAGAGAGTAGACACCTCCTCACCCAAGGATCTGTCTGGCTGTATCACTAGCTCAATGCCTGAGTCTGCTCCTGGGAAAATAGAAGCAATTGAAAACTATCCTGAATATTCATTGTCAGATACCGTGTTGCCTCAGCAGGTAGTTGTTAGGTCTAACGCTGGCGGGGATGTCGAGCCTAGATCTGTTCAAAATTGGCACAGTCAGAATGAACCTGTCCATCTAAGTAACACTCAGTTGAATGGCTCCTCTGATTCACCCATTGTGTCTGATGCAATGAACACAGAAGTAAGTAATCATGACAGCCACCATACAACTGATTTAGAGAAGTCCAAGCCTGCTCTCACCAATGATCAATCTTGCAGACTCACCCCAGATCCAACTCTGACATGTAGAAATCAGTCCGATGCAGATGCTAAAGCTAGAAATGAGCTTGGATCAAGCAGGGAGTCTGACACTAAAAACACTCCAGAGAGACAGCCCACTAAGGTCTGCCTACAGGGTCCTGACCAGATCAGCGGAGACACTGTGTCCAAGACAGCATTGATAGTACAGACAGATAACAACAAACAGAAACCAAGTGCACATGAGAAGGTCCCATCCTCAAGCTCTCCCTCAGCATCAAACAGCACCTCAGGACATCCACTTAATGGGTCAGAGCCTGGTCTGGGATCAGATCTAGCACATGGAAGAGCACGTCTGGAATCGGACACAGCACGCCATGGAGAGAGTCCTGCGTCAGAGCCTGGTCTGGGATCAGATCTAACACGTGACGGAGGACGTCAGGAATCGGATACAGCCTGCCATGGAGGGAATCCTGTCGAGAGTCCCCGGCTAGTGGCTGCCGACCCCTCCAGCATATCTGACGATGCCTCTGCCCCTGCTTCAGTTCCCTACAACACCATCAGGCCTGGTCTGGACCAGCTGGCGAAGATGAGGGTGGAAGGGGGGGACATCGGGGTCCCGCTGAAGGAAGAGAACCAGGATGTCGTCAGCGTTAACCAGACCATCCCTGAGCCCCCAGGGGGAGGGGCTCCAGACCGTGGACTCGTGGAGAGCAGCAGCTCGGATGTCCCCCCGGATGTGCTGAGACAGGAAACCCCCCGCTCCGCTGAGAGGAAAGACACGTCTGGCCCGGAGAGGAGCGCCGACGTGGTCCAGATGCAGTCACAGCTGCTGCAGGTGATCCAGAATGTCTCCTCCAGCCAGGACCCGGGGGTGCTGAGGGACGTCATGGAGACCCTGACCTGTATGATGGGAGGCGGTCGCCAGCAAGACAGGACGTGGTGCCCCCTAGAGAGCATCCAGGAGGAAAGCTCAGAGGACGAGACCGAGGGGGCAGTGTCGGCAGACAGGCCCGATCTCCGTCACTCTGCTGAGGTGGACCGACAGGCGAGTGCTGAGGTAGCCTCAAGCATGGGGAAAGCTGGAGAGATGAAAGCAGAAGTTATGGTAAGAACCTTTCCCACGCTCTAATGAGGGATCTCTTTGTTGGACCATTATGTGAATTAGATGATATACGTAGATGATGAGATGATATTCCTAATCTGTGCATCTTGTCCATCTGTTTTCATCAGAAGTACTCCACTCAGGATTATCTGGAGTGTGTGGGCAGACTTCAGGATCACATGGATTTCTTAGAGGACATCAGGAGTGACCTTCTGACCCAGGGCCCCCTGGGAAGCAACATGGAGGCGTTAGTGGGTCAGCTGGGGGAATCTCAGGTTGGCTATCTGATTGGTTGGCTCTACACAACAGACATTAATACCATGAATACTGTTAATCACTTTAGATCACTCCCTCTATCTCTGTATCTTTGCATGCTTACTCTTTGAGTTCTTTCTCCTTTGCTTGGACATTGCTCACACTGTCACTGTCAATTTCTGTACAGCCACTTTTTACATTTCATGTTTCTCTCTTCTGACTAAACTCACTCCATCTCTAGTCACTGGGAGCCAGTCTGTCCACTCTGACTGGTGTTCTAACCAGAGACCTGGAGATAGCCAGGCAGCTGTTACAGTGCGCTGGTGAATGTGTTCCCACGCAAATCCACCAAGACTTGGCCTCGGCATACATAGACTTGCAGCCAGCTTTCACAGATGTTCAAAAAATCTCTGCAGAAAGGACTTTTGTTCTTACAAAGGCTATTGACCTAGAAAAGGTCAGTGTTGACGTCGGTGTTGTGATTGTGGTCTTGGATATAATAACACAGAGATGCAGTATCTGTACAGTGAGTCTTTATGTTGTGAAATGTCATCTTTTTTTCAGGCCCATCTGGAGTCCACTTACCAGGGACTATACAGTACCCTTGATAGGCTGTCATGCTGTATCCATGACAACCCTGAGATTGTCTCAAACCAGGACTTGATGGACACATATGACCTGGATGCAGTGAAACACACAATCCAGCAGAACAGGGTATTGTGTTCATATCATGAATTATGATATAATTTAATGAACATATTATGCATTCAAAACAGTCAGCTAAAGAACCACTGTGAATACTGCAGTTACATACAGTACATGAAATGTGTTTTCAAGCCAATGACACATGATTGATTATGCTGATGTCGGTTTGACGTCCATCCTGTGTGATCCTAGAACGCGGAGAGAAGGCTGTCGGACACGCAACAGCAGCTGGAGGAAGCGGCATTCGACATCCAGTTCTTCATCTCTGAGCATGCTCAGTTCCTCAGCCCGGCCCAGAGCCGGCACCTGCTCCAGTCTCTCAGTGCCACCCAGAGGGCTCTGAGGGAACAGCAGGAGCTGGTGGCCAACCAAAAACACACCCTGGAACAGCTCCTGGAGGCCAGGGAGAAGGAGAGCCTGCAGAAGGTCTGGACCAGAGATATGGTCCAACAAGCCATAGGGCATGTCAGATATGTAGTCTTGATTAAACCATGGATGTGTTTGAGTTGGTGCGGTGAGCACAGGAATGAAGTTCAGGAATGGGTGTTCACTATGCATGTCCATGAACTGTATTTCAAAGAGAATATACTAGAATAGATTCAATAATCACACATTTAGCACAGATGGCACATTTACTTACATTAAGAGGCTTGATTTAGGGTTAGTGTTGAAGATGAAAGTGCTCATCTTAATTGACCGTATTGCATGTTTTCAAGCTTGACCGCAGGCCAATACTAACTCTTCTCCTGCTTGTGTTCACATTTTACAGGCTTCAAGACACCCTTGAACACTTAACAGTGGACAATGCCTCTTCAGCATGGGGAGGCTTGGCTCCACAGACCTCAGCACTAACTCACTATAACACACGTCATATCTATCTGTCTCTCTGTCCTCACTCCTGTCCCAACGCAGGCGGTTGGCTAGCATGTTTACAGCATACTCAGACCTGGCCCGAGCAAGTTGAATGTTTATGTTGAAGACGTTTGTTTTGAGTGATTCAAGTGACAGCAGGCCAAGCTTTGGCCTGGGATTATAGATCTGAGAACTGCACCGAAAGACGAAATTCTGTATGGTCCCATCTCGTTCTCTCCATCAGAGAACCACGGGGTACAATGCGTAACCTAAAGGCTTTGTGTCCGGAGCTATCGGGTCTAACTGGGTGCTGTGGTCTCTCTAGTGTGTGGCGGAGAAACAGAAGGAGTTGGAGGAGAAGATGCAGGAGGTGTGTGATGGCCTGACTCAGGCAGAGAACCGTCTGATTGGTCAACAGCAGCAGACCAGGGATGCTGAGAGTGCAGAGGACCTTCAGCAGTGTCAGCAGGAGCAGCAGGTAGAGGACAGAACAGCACTGGCTCGTCTTACACTGACATCACCACATGTTGTGCGTGATGAATCATTCCTGGTAACGCTGCACAATATGTGGTGATATATATATATATATATTACTGTCTTTATATATACAGTATAACGTTGATAAATTATTGTATGCATGCAAATGCATTTTATATTAAAAATACTTTTACATTTTGTAAAACACATTGCTTTTTATTGAAGGACAGTTAACCAGGGCTGGAATGATCTCTGCAGGGTCAAAGATCTCGCAAATTGATGTAGAGAAATGTATCAGCTTAACATTGAACGGCAGAGATTTAAGTGATTTGGATACATTCTTATTTACTGTACATGTTTTTTTCCCTGTAGCCTAAATATACTGTATGTTCGATGTTCCAGGGATAGGTCTTGGAAATTAGAGCATCACATTGGTGGTGCAACAGATGGGTCATTTGTTTTCATGCAGTGTGCACCTGGACAAATAAACCAATGAATGAAATCCTCTGTTACGTTTCCAGGCTCTGCAGAAGGATGTCCAGATGAACGCCAGTGCCCTGAGCGAGATCGTCTCCGGCACTAAGAAGTTCCTGGACGAGAACCGCAGCAAGCTGACCCCAGAGCAGGTCTCTGCCATCGAGAGGAAGCTGGAGGACGCCAAGTGCAAGGCCAAGTTCATCAGCCAGCGGGCAGAGGATTCAAAGAAAGACCTGGATAAGTTGGTGACCACTGCCATCAAACAGGAGAGTGAGAAGGTTAGAGAACATGGTGGATTTCTACACATTCAGCACTGTAGGATCTACAAGTGCGTCTCAGAAAATTAGAATATTGTGAAAAAGTAACTAATATTTTCCGTAATTTAATTCAAAGAGTGACATTTTACACAAAGTGAAATATTTTCTGAAATGTACCTGTATTTGTCTTGTGGCCTCTGAGGTTGAAATAGGGTTAGACAGGGCCGTCAGAGAATTGATTAATGATTTAAAAAATATGAAAAAGAAATTGCTGTTTTGCACTGCTCTTGCAACCATTCAAGCAAAGAAGACACCTTAGCTGTGTTCGGAATCGCTCCCTATTCACTATATAGTGCACTATATAGGGCGTCAGCCATTTTGTTTGTAGTGTCCGAATTCTCCACGGAATTTTCGTTCCCTATATAGTCCACTATTTATTACCCACAATTCACCTTGATTTGCAGAGAACAGTGCATGCACCCTACATTTTCTCCGTTCCCTAGGTAGTTCACTACATGGTGAACCCTATATAGGGAATAGGGAAATAGGGAACGAGGGAGCGATTCCAAACACAGCTCTTTTCTCTTTGAATCGCTTGAATTCATTCGTCATTTAAGCACATGAACCTCCCTCTGCTGTCGTGTAGGTGGCCGCTGTGGAGCAGCTGGAGGAGAGTAAGAACAAGATTGAGGGTCTTCTGGGCTGGATCTCCAACATCGGCTCGGAGAAGCAGAGCGGGGAGGACCAGACGGACCACATGGCCAAACAGAACGGCAACGCACCGTTTGACACCTCCGCCAAAGGCATCCTGGGAGCCGACGACGACCCCAACGGAAACCTATCGACCACTGATAACGGCCCCGAGAGGCCGGCCGAAGGGAAGACCTCCGCAGGTCTGGACAAGCAGTACGACAGGGTCAAGGTAAGGTCACCTATGCGGTTAGATTGGCGGGTATGCTCGCATCATCTAAGCAACTGCTGTAAATTAGTAATAGTGAAAAAGTCATCAGTTCAGATCACAACACATTGGAAACACAACACTATGACCCGTCTTGATTCTTTACAATGTTGTTGACTAAGATGCCTGTCTAAGTCTCTCTCCCTGCATCCCACCCAAATAATAATCAGTTGTTAATGTTAAATAATTTCTCTCATCATTTGAGCTTGTGGCTGGTGACCACGATGCCATTCTCCCTCTATCTTGCACCTAAATATTAGCAGTCGTTACTGTTAGATAATTTAGAGCTTGTGTTTGAAGAGTAAGAGACCTCTCTCCTCCCTCTCTGCTCTCTCCTGTCCAGGCCCGTCATGATGAGATCCTGTCCCAGCAGCAGGCTCTGACCCAGGCCACCCAATCAGCCCAGGCTCTGCTGGACCGCCAGGCCGAGGTGCTGTCCCCCGGCGAGAAGGACAAGCTGCAGAAGGACATCCAGGAGCTTAGGGGGCGCTATGAGGCCTCGCTCACCCAGGCCGAGCAGCAGATGAAGCAGGTACAAGATACAGTATATCAGTTGACATTCAAGATCAATCAACCAACCAACACATCAATCAACAAATCAACTTTAATTCACCAGTTGACCAACTAATCAATGAATCAATCTATCAATGACTCCGCCTCTCAGGTGCAGTGTGTGCAGGAGGAGCTGGAGAAGTTCCAGGGGGACTGTGAGGAGTTTGAGACGTGGCTACGGCAGGCGCAGAGGGACATGGAGGAGCTGGGGACTCCGGCCGGCTGCCTGGACGTCCTGAGGGAGAAGCTCCACCGGCAGAAGAGCTTCTCTGAGGACGTCATCTCCCACAAGGGGGACCTGCGGTTCATCACCATCTCGGGACAGAAGGTTCTGGACGTGGCCCGGGCCTGTGGACGGACGGACCCGGGGGAGGACGCCCAGCTGGACACCTCGGGAACCTGCGCTGCCGTGAAGGACAAGCTGGACGCGGCGTCCAGTCGCTACAAAGCCCTTCACTCCCAGGTAGAGCTATGTCCCTGTGTCCCTGTGTCCCTGTGTCCCAGTTGTCTATGCGTTTCCTTGTGAATAGAGCAGTTGTAGACTACATTTAAGTATTTTAGCAGAATGCCCAACATTTATTTAATTTTCATACTGGGATACTGGGCTGTTCAGGGTGCAATACCCACAACTGGCCACAGGGTGGCTGCATATCTCTTCGAACAAGGTGACGGCAGCCTGGTGAGTGTGCAGTATCTCCCAACGTTTCAACTCTTGTGTTTCAGTGCAACCAGTTGGGGAACAACCTGAAAGATGTGGTGGACAAGTACCAGAGGTACGAGGACTCGTCCGCAGGGCTTCTCAAGTGGCTCAACGCCTCCGAGGACGAGGCCAGGAGGCAGCAGGCCGAGGCCATCGCTGCAGACCCCCAGACTCTACAGAAGCAGCTGGAAGACACCAAGGCAGGAAACAACACACACACACACACACACACCTACAGGCACACATATACAGGCACATATACACAGAGACACACGCACACACACACACATAAAAACAACCTTTATCAATACAAAGCACGCAGCACATCACACATCACCATGTGAAAGTCTGGGCATGCATACTGGCCAAGTTGTTTACAGAACAGCTCTGGTTGTGAGGTTACTCATGCCTCTGAGCTCTGAATGGGGGGCTCAGGTCATCACACTGCTTATCCATATACAGTGTTTCCACTCACTTTAAAACAACACAACGCTATTTATAGGGTCCGAGTTTAAACTCAGAGTGGTCCAAGACATGAATAGCTAAGGTCTCTGGTTGGTGTATTACTTACGTAGGACAGAGAGAGAGAGATGGAGAAAGAGAGAGAGAGATTGAGATTGATATTGACGGAGGTGCAGAGAACGGACATTGTCCTTAAATAGATTATACTGTGTCCCTGTCACAGAGACAAATTCACTACAGCTGGTCTGGACTGCATGAGATGGAGAGAAAGCAAGAGAGACTGAGAGAGACAGAGAGGGAAATAGAGAGAGAGGGGAGAGAGAGATTATGGATGTGGACAGAGAGAAACACCAAGAGAATGAGAGAGAGAGAGAGAGAGAGAGAAAGGGAGAGGATGGTGGATGGAGAGAGAGGGAGAGAAAGAGATAAAGATAAAGAGAGCAATACATCATGGAGTAGCAATGAGTCAGAAAGCAGAGATATAGACACGTTAGTGGCGCCTGCAACGGAATAATTCAACACTGTTTCCGGATTTAGCTTACTAATCACCTCCGAAAAATGCTGACTTTCCCCCCTGAGGGCCAAACACTGGGTGTGTAGAGTGTGACAACATGGAGAGGGATTCAGGTTCTCACCACAGATATTAATAGAACAAACCACCTTCTATAGAGCTGTATTTCTACATGACCGGCCTGCAGGTTGACATTCATCATCACAACACTTGTGTAACTATTTGTCATAAGTACAGTCCAAAGGTGTGTGAAAAGGTTTGTTTTAAAGGTAAGTAATACCATTGTGTTGGGATATATTTCTTACCCACCAAATAGTTATGTTAAAACCTCATATGCATGGTGAATTGATGGAACACATAACCATTATGTACAGTACCCAAACTCACAAACCTTGAAATTGAAGCAGACTGAATTCCCCCTCGTTCCTTGGCTCGTAGCTGCATCCGCTCATAGCGCAGTAGTCACACACTTTAATACGATTGCGTTGCAGAGTCTCTGACCCTCCCCTCCTGTCTCCGCCCGCTGCAGGCTCTACAAGGTCAGACCACAGGGCGCCAGAACGCCATGGAGACGCTACGCAGAACTGCTGATTCGCTTGTCACCTCCGAGGGGGACCTCTTATCCAATCAGGATGAGATCCAGGAGACAGTAGGTGAGGAGACGGTGCAGCCTCTCTCCCGGTGCTGATGTGTGGATATTTCACCAGCCAAATAAACGCCCCCACCACACTTCACCATCACTGACAGTGAGATAGTGCTCCAGGAATGTGGGGTGAAACTGAGATGTTGACATATTTGTGTTGTTTCCCTTATCTCTAACGGTAATGTTCTTGGCTCAATCTCAAATATAAACTTTGTACGTGCTGGAGCTATAAAGGCTATAATCTTTTCCATGTTTATGACCCTAACTCAGAGATGAACTAACAGACAGTCAAATCTGTTGGGGATATCCATAGACACATACTCATAACTACACACTGTCAGCCTAAGAAAGATCCTTATATGTATATGACTGGCCATACATGCAGCCCCGGTCTAGACTGTTGAAGAATGTCCATACTTATATTATCTTAGCTGCGCTGCACACAGATCATTAGCTGTAGCATGTAGAAAGTCCTTATTTGGCTTCTCTAACCTGTGCAGAACAGAACTACTACGCTGTCTGACAAACTTCACCTTGTGTCATTGCCCCGGTAGATGACATCACGGAGAGGTATGACAACCTGTCCAAGTCTGTGACTGACCGCAACGAGAAGCTGCAGATGACCCTGACACGCTCACTCAGCGTGCAGGACGGCCTGGACGAGATGATGGGATGGATGGAGGGCGTGGAGAAGAGTGTGAGGGAGAACGGACAGGTGCCTCTGGACTCCACAGCCATCGGGGATGCACTCAGCAAAGAGGCGGTATGTATTCCCCCCAAAAAAGACCTCTGTATCATTCGATGTTTGATCATTTGTCTACCCTGATGACTGTCAAATCTTGCGTCCGTCACTGTTTGTAATGTCTTATTCCAGGCTCCAGGAAGATTAGCCATAGCTAAGGCGCTAGCTGAGATTCAAATAAAGATTGAAGTAGTCTTCCGAGTCCACATTAGTCATGAATAGGCATATTGAATGTTTTGATAAAATTTAGTGGGAACAACAAGGCCTCTAAGAACATGTGTCATGTGTTCTTGTATTTCTAAGAACATCTCTTTCTTAGTATTTCTTGTGCTGTATTTCATCTAGGCCCTGGAGCAGGACATATCTAGTCGTCAGAGCAGCATCTCCGCCATGAAGGCCAAGGTTAAGAAGTTTGCAGAGACGGCAGACCGCTCAGCGGCCGCCCTCCTGCAGAACAAGATGGCCGCCCTGACTCAGCGCTTCTCCGACGCCGGCCAGCAGCACAAGCAGAAGGTGGAGAAGCTGGAGCGGCTGAAGGACAAGGTGGAAGAGTTTGAGAAGACATCGGAGAAGGTGCAGAACTTTGTTCTGAAGCGCTCGCAGCAGCTGTCTGAAACGGACGGGCCGGGGAAGAATGTCAATGAACTCTCCCAGCTCATGCAGGTAAAGCTACAGGTCATCACATACTATTTGACAGGATCCCAATTGACATACAGTACTAAGACTAAATAATGTCCATGGAGATTCTCCACTGAAAAGCGCTTTCAGGTCTAGGCTATAGGCTGTCATTCATTATAGCCAGCCAGTCCTTCTATGTTCAACATAAGGAATTTACAGTGTTTCCACTGAGGTCCTTCCCATATAATGGTCTTATTGTAAGTTGTTTTGGATAAAAGCATCTGCTAAATGACTGTAATGAAATGTAACGTCTTCCTGTGATCGTAGGACACCAATGCTGAGTTGTCAGAGCATGCCAAGGAGGTGGAGAATCTACAGAGGCTGGGTAAGGAGCTGTCCAGCCTGGGCCCCGAGGGCAGCAGGGCCCAGATCCAGGCCAAGATGGACACCCTCTCCAACATCTTCAACTCCTTCAAGGACACCGTGAGAGAAAAGTAAGATGCCACAACTCATTTTATTTGTGAATCTCTTTCCGGTAAAACTCAAAGACATTTTACGTCAAATAATACATAATCCAGGGGAGTAAACATGTCAACCTCATGTTTAGACATTCACATTTTATGCCCCCCATTTGGAATAATCTAGAGACATGTACCGCTGTACCGAAAAAAGCTGTACTTTCCCTCCAGGAAAAGTCAGACACTTTGCTTCAAAGAGTGTTTACATCTACATAAATACATACGTACTGTACATAGATACATTATGTTGTTCTCTTTGCACCCCAGAGAGGAGGAGGTGTCGTCCTGCCAGGACCAGTTGGGAGACTTCAGGTCTGCGGCCTCAGCCCTCCAGAGCTGGCTGGAGGAGGCGGCAGGGAAGGTTCCGGTTCTCCAGGCGGCCAGCGGTCAGCAGGCCTTGGGGAAGGACCTGCAGAAAGTCAACGTGAGTCACCAGGCTGTGTGTGTCTGTGCACTATAGATGTTCAGAGACGCAATTACCGCAGTGAATTGATTTTTTACAATTTTATTAGATTTTTTATTCACACACACACTCATAATGAAATCATACATAGTGTATACTGTACATAGGTATTCTCATGTGTGAACCAGGTCTCCCGAGGAAGCTATTGAAAGCGTATAGAGGGAGCCTGTAAAAGATCAATTCAAACAGAGCAATACAAAAGTGGGTGGATCTACGTGAAGTACGGTCCACCAGTCGTTACGGTCCATCAAACCTGTGTGAAAACAAAACACGCTCATCGATCGATGTCTCAGTAACTCATGCTCTACACCCGTATGGATGGTTCAACCAGAGGGGATGTGGGAGGGGAACCTTCGTAGAAGTGTGTTCCATCAGCGCTGCAGAAAAATCACTTTATAGATTTTCCAGTTCTTTCCATTCTCCTCTAATAAAGAGCCATGTCCAAACTCTACTGCCGTGTAAGATTTCTGGCAGTAGATGTGTTTTTGTAAAGGACTTTAGATCAGAGTAGTGAGGTAGATCCCAGTTCCACCCTCTCTGTCCTCACCTCTGTGTGTTCTCTGACAAACTAATGGAAGATGAACACTCAAGGGAGTGAAAGTCTGACTCTGTTAGTCTGACTCGCCGCCAGAAAAACTCCCAGTGTCAGATAAGCTGAGATGTCACTGAGAAGGGGGTGAGGAGACAGTTATGAACCACAACTAAATGGGTCAGACTTCGACGTTTGATGTGCAGTGCCTTTGGTGCTTAATAACACATTTACATACTGAATAATTTCCTCGTGCAATGAGGAAAATTACAGTTTAAATTTGAATTAATGATCTTCTGAGACAGCTGGAATTTCCCCGGAGGGGGATTTTTTATCTAGAACTCTCCTCCAAATAATGTTCTTGTTTGGCCTTGCTTCTCTCAACAACACTCATTCAGAATTGTTCAGCCATCTCACGTTCCAGGTATTGAAGATGACTGCATGCGCTGGATGCTCTTGTGTAAACCGTTGTCATGAGACCGACTGATCTCTCTGCAGGGCTTAATGGACGAGTGGGCGTCCAAAGGCCCCGCGATCCAAGACTTAAATACCAAGGGATCTGCTCTGTGTAACCTCATCAGCCTTCTCACTTCTCCCGCCAAGTCCAAGACCAAAACGTCACACAAGTCAGGTACGTTTTGGAGACGCTCACTCTCTTCCTGATTGCTTGGTTAGATTGTTTGGAAGCAGCGCCAGCATGATAGTCTGTTTGACCGGCATGAGCTCACACACAGCACATCCTATTTATAGAGGTTTGACTGAATTAACCGATCGGAAATTGAATATAAGAGCTGAGCTGGCTGAGTAGGCTGCAAGCATGATTCTGTTTATGGAAACACAGATGTGATTGTAACCACTAACCCGGCAGTGATGATCTGTGAAATGATCATAGTCTTGTTTGAAACATTGCAATATAGACGGGTTGCTTCTGCTTGTTTTGTACTTCGAAAATAAGCACTATCTTGTGTGTTTCTGTGTCAGCTGTTACTAATGGTGAAGGTGCCGGGAACCACGCCTACCTAACCAATAAAGGTAAACATTTGGACTAGTTCAGCATGTGGTGATGAGAACAGTGTAAACACAGTGTTCCATGTCTACATGGGACCATAACAACGTCTCATCACACAGCTATAAATCCAATGGCTACTTGGGTTACTTCCTGCTTGGACTTTTTTTTTTTTTTTAAAGCAACTGTATAAACGCACAACAATGCATTAATTAATACCATAATGAACTGTATATATGAATCCCTATTGATCTACCCTAACTGCTCACAACAAGTCAGGTTGCTTAGTATAAATAACACAATCTTATCTATCTCTGATTGAACCCGTTTTCTAGAGAGCCAGCCTATTAATGTACAGTAACAATCCCAGATGGATGCTTAGTTTGCTCCGTCATTCAAAGCCATCCATTCCTCTCTTCCGCGGTCTGACCACCCTCAGAGCTGACGGTGGTGCAGCAGAACGTGTCCTTCATCAACGAGGGTTACCAGGGCCTGGGGGAGCGTCTGCGCGGCAGGGCGGCGGAGCTGGGAGGGCTGCTGCAGCAGCTCCAGGAGGCCCAGCGGGAGACGGGCGCCATGATGACCTGGCTGAAGGAGGCGAAGAAGACGGCGGCCGCCTGGAGCTCCGGGGCAGCCGGGAGCCAGTCTGTGAAGACCCAGCTGGAGCAGCAGAAGGTACGGCGTGACAGTCCAAGTACCGTGCGTTTACCCCGAAGAAAAAGGACAACGCCCAGAAACGGCTATTTGAATCTTGAATTATCTCGACAAACGATATGGAGCTACCACAGAGCCACCTCGTAGACAGTTTGTTTTTGTTCTCCTCATAGCTTTCATTGTCTTTCAAAAGTCCTCCAAGACTGGGGGGTGTGGGGATGTGTTGGCATGACTGATTTGTGTGTCTGTTATTCCTTTGCTTTCTTGTGTTAAATACTCAAACGCACCAAAAAACACTGAAGCAGTCCTCAGCTCCCGTGAGGTACATTTTAAATGTCTTGTTTGGATGTCTTCCATTCAGCACCAGAGTATGGCAATACATCATCATGAATAGTACAGTCAGCATCCCCAGACTCTCTTTGAACTTTTATTTATAGCTACCACACAGTATAGGTGGACTTGCCCTACCTGTGACTCAAAAAGACAAAAATATGACCTCTGATTCTCTCTTAGTCTAGTGGTGCAGTAGATGTTTTGGTTCCCATGTGGAAGGCGGCAGATTTACTGCTGTAACACGGTAGCTAGACAATTAGAGTTTGTGTTCTGGCTGTAGCTTTCACAGGTCACACAATGAGTTGATTCATCCAGCTGTTTTAGGAATGTAAACTCAGAGACTGGTTTTAGTTAGCTGTGTGTGTGTGTCTCCCTCCGACAGGCCTTTGAGGAGGACATGAAGCAGAAGAAGGATCAGCTCCAGAAGCTGAGAGAGAAGCTGCTCCACCTGATAGAGATTCACCCAGACTCTCCTGAAGCAGCCGAATGGAAGCAGATGCTGGCGCAGATAGGTACGTCTGGACCGCATAGACTCGCTAGAACAGAATACAGTATGTACTGTACACACCCCATATTACAGATTTTACAGATGGATTTACATCAATCAATCAATCAAAGCTTTATTTATATAGCGCATTTCATACCCAGAGGCAACACAATGCGCTTTACAGAGAACAAGGGAGGTGGGCATACGACCCACCTCTACATATTCCAGAGGGAAGCAAAAAAACAGTAATCACCCGGGGGCCAGATAAGTGAGCTGTAAAAATTCTTCCCTGACCCCTCTTAACGAGGCGATCGATACATGACCAGTTCCTGACTCAGAGAGAAGCAGAGATATGTTGGTGTCAGTCCTCACATCCGCCCCTCGTAGTGGCGAGAACACGGTCCAGCAGTGAGGTCAGGTGTTCCCTGTGGCTCTACTCCCTCTCTTGGCGCGTCAGGGGATGTGGGGGCTGTGGGGATGATCGATTACTGTGTTATTCCAACTAAAAACACTGAAGCACTCCTTAGCGCTCATCATTCATGTTAAATGTCTTGTTTGGATGTCTTCCATCCGACACCAGATTATGGCATTTCAATGCAACACTTATAATACAACACCTCAGCGGTAGCAAGATCGATCACGACCGGATTTAGATTAGGTTACGTACGTGACGTCTCTGTGACGACGCTGCTCACCTATCCGTGGTCCCGTGGGCAGACGCGGGCTGGGAGGAGGTCAGCGGGCGCGTGGAGGACAGGAAGCAGAGCCTGGAGCGCTCCAACAGGAACATGGAGGTGTTCCAGAGCACCGAGCCGCAGCTGCGCCAGTGGCTGTCTGAGAAGGAGCTGATGATGAGTGTCCTGGGGCCGCTGTCCATGGACCCCAACATGCTCAACACGCAGAAGCAACAAGTCCAGGTACGGACACGGAGAGATCAGGAGAAGGTTCACCGGTTGAGCTTAGTCCTTGATTACAATGCTACTGGAGATTCTCCATTTGAGAGGATATTTCAGGTACTAGATTAGACTGTAATCTGAATCTTGGAAACAGGACTTTAACTGGCGCTGTTACACTAGATCAAGCCCTTTTACACAGCTGATGATCATTTCCCGTTTTGATCGTCCCCCTCTCGACTCCCACAGATCCTCCAGAACGAGTTTGAAAGCCGCAGGCCGCAGTACGAGCAGCTCACCCAGGCTGCTGCCGCCATCTTGGGCTCCCCTGCCCAGCAGGACCCCTGTGGAGCTAAGGAGGTCCGGGAGCAGCTGGCCCTCGTCACCCAGAAGTGGCAGGGCCTGACCGGGCAGCTGGGCCAGAGAGCCGGCCTCATCGACCAGGCTGTGGGGAAATCAGGCCAGTTCCAGGGGCTGCTGAGGGGCCTGAGCCAGAGCGCCGCCCTGGTGGAGAGCCAGCTCGGCGGCCAGCAGGCCCTCAGCACCCAGCCGGAGGTGGTGAAGAAGCAGCTGGAGGAGGCGAACGCCATCGCCGCCCGGCTGAGGGATGAAAGGAAGAGGCTGAAGGAGGCGGAGGGGCTGTGCTCAGAGCTGTCTGGCCTGGTGACGGAGGACTACCTGAGGGCGGACCTCGCCAGGCAGCTGGAGAGTGTCACCAAGCCTTTCAAACAGCTGGAGGACAAAGCAGGTGAGGCCTCAGACTCATGGGACTGTAGTTATATAGTACACTTTCATGTCTTGATGTATGTTCTTTGTTTAGGGTGAGGGTTAGTGTGGGGTTAGAGTTAGCATAGGGTTAAGTTTAGGGTTGAGGTTAGTTTGTAATCCTAACCCACTATGTACATTTTGCAGGTATTTCTTTACTCACTATTTTGGCTTACAATAAGTGTTCTGGACTCTATGTTTAGCTATCTAGAGATCCACCGTGACTCGCTAGCACCCCTGGAGGCCCATTCTTGACAGAGTCTTGAAACTCATCTGATGTGTTCTTCGTCCTCAGGGAAGCGGATCCAGCAGTTGAACTCAGCCTTTGCCAGCTCCCAGCAGTTCCATCAGACCTCCAAGGACTTCCAGACCTGGCTGGACCAGCAGCTCCAGGAGCAGGCCAAGCCCCAACCCATCTCAGCCAGGGTGGAGGCCCTCCGTCAGGCTCTGAAGGAGCACAGCGACCTCCAAAAGGCACTGAAGGACCAGGAGGAGCCCTACAGCACCTTGGTCAGGGAGGGGGAGGCTCTGTTCCAGAGCACGGACGGGGCCGAGAAGTTGGCTCTGCAGGGTCAGCTCTCCGCCCTGCGCTCCAACTGGGACGAGGTGAAGAAGGGCGCCGCGGACAGGGCGGAGAAGCTCCAGGGGGCGCTGCAGAGGGCCCAGAAGTACCAGGAGCACGCCGACAAGCTGAGCTCCTGGGCCCAGGAGTGCGAGACCAGGGAGGTCCGCGTGACGCTCAGCGTGGACCCGGCGGAGGTGGAGAGCTCCATCTCCCAGCTGAAGGCCATCCAGAAAGACGCGGACAAACATGGGGGGCAGGTGGAGCAGCTCAACGCCGCCGCGGACCGCCTCCTCGAGGTGGCCAACGCCGACACCGAGGCCGTGAGGGAAGAGAGGACGGCCATCGGCCACAGTGTGGACAGGGTGACGGAAGGACTCCAGAGCAAGAGGGACTCCCTGGAGAAGATCTCCCAGAACATCAAGGAGTTTAACGACACCAAGAGAGAGGCCGAAGGTCAGCTGGAGGGAGCTAAGAAGCAGCTGGACGCCCACGCCTCTCTGGGGGTTCAGGCCTTCAGCAACAAGAACCTGACCACCATGAAGGCCCAGCAGAGGAGCCTGGAGGGGGTGCAGGGGCAGGTGGAGCACCTGAAGGACCTGGCCCAGGGCCTGGTGGTGGAGGTACCCGAGGCCAAGGGGGTGACAGACCTGCTCCTGCAGGCCGACAGCCTGGAGAAGGAGTACAGCTCCCTCAGCAAGCAGGTGGGCGACACCTGCTCCACCATGGAGCGCAAGCTCCAGGGCATCGGGCAGTTCCAGAGCAGCATCCGCGAGATGTTCACCCACTTCGCCGACCTGGACGACGAGCTGGACAGCATGGCTCCCGTCGGGCGCGACCTGGCCTCTCTGAGGGAGCAGCGAGGTGGCGTCCAGGCCTTCGCGGCCAAACTCCGGGAGCTGATGACCAACGCGGCCAACGCCGGCGACAGCTGTAAGAAGACGATGGAGACCGAAGCTTCTCCGGACCTGCTGGGGCTGAAGAGGGACCTGGACGCCCTGACTAAGCAGTGCGGGAAGCTGATGGACCGGGCCAAGGTCAGGGAGGAGCAGGTGGACAGCACGCTGGCCAGGCTGGAGGAGCTCTCCTCCAAACTGCAGGAGTTCGCGGGGAAGCTCGACGGGGCGGAGCGCCAAGAAGACTCACAGGGCGTGGTCGGCATGGAGACGGAGGTCATCAACCAGCAGCTCGAAGAGTTCAAGGTGAGAGGTCATTTTTGTAACCATTTCACCAGTGAGTTGTACTGTTGAGATCATGCAGACTTCCTACCCTAATATAAACCCATACAGATACACAATATTCTAGTTCTAGTCACTACAGTAAGCCTTTGTTTCCCCGTGATTTCAAGGTTAGTAAAACGGTCTGAGGATCATGATGGGAAAGAATGAGCATGGAATCCCCCCGACAAGCTGTGTACTGACTGATGATGGTGATGGCGTCATGTTACAGTCACACATGTTCCTATTGTGCTCCAGAGGGGTAACTTTCCCCACCCACGCCACAGATGACATAACCCTCCCAGGGGGACTAGAGTGGGAGGGTAGTAGGCTACTCTGTATCACTCTAGCCCACAGTCACCACCCATAACAGTGGAGGAAAGACAATACGTTCCCCACTCCCCAGGAATACCTGTGGCTCAGGGCAGTCCCCAGAATCAAGCAGGAATCCTATGACTTTACTGTGCGATACAGCTTTATTGTCACTTGTTACGAGAACTGAAATTTAGATATTCACCTTTGCGATCTCAACCCCACCCCCCAAACACACACACACACACACACACACACACACGTGGCGTCGTCTTGTGCATATTCCATTACACACATTGTGACACATGTGCAGCATACATGCTGTTATCATCCAAAAACCTCAAGCATCTGATCAGATTGAAAGCCAGATCAACTTACAGTACGCTCTGTCCCAGTGACCTCGTAAATCTCTCACGACACCTACTGTATCACTCCAGAACAGCAGCGTGGGTGCAGTACCAGTCAGCGGCCAGCGGGGGCGCTGCTGTGGCTGCGTTAGCTCCTGCGGTGTTGGGCTAACAGCAGGCAGCCTGGTGGGCCTGCTGGCCACGTGTGCTCCTCCCTCCCTGGGGGATTGATGCTTCAGTATGTTGTGCAGCATCTGGCCGCTTAACAAAGGGTCTCCGGTCGGCCATTGTGGGGCTGGGGGCGGGGGGCTGGGGGCGGGGGGTTAAGGGGAAGCTGGGTGTCAGTGGGGGGTTGTGTGTCTTCCCTGGCGTGAGCTTAGGATGCCGGGGGTGACTCCTGCTCCCTCTCTCTCTCTCTTTCACATGCACGCACACACACACACACACACACACACACACACACACACACACACACACACACACACACACACAGACACAGACACACACACACACACACACACACACACACAGACACACACACAGACACACACACACACACACACACACACACTTCTGGAGGATTGTGGTGGGCAGGGCACGCCTGTTTGTTTTTTCATTATTTTCAGCGAGAGTCTGAAAAGTTCTTTGTTTCATAATTTAGCCTCCCAGCGTTTATTCTCTGGTGTGACAGGCCAGCATCTGTTCCTCAAAGGCCCTTCGGGTTCTGTTAGCCAGAATGCTAATGTTTACTAGACCTACTAACTGGTTGGCAGTGTATTGCTCGTCTGTGTTATTTTGCTATCTGTCTTCTGGGAACAATGGTAACAAAATGGAGAAATAGGCTTTCTCTTAACCCCTTTAGTAAATGGAATTCTATTTCAAACCGTGGCGTCTGACACAAGAGAATCCCTAGATATGATCATCATTCGATTTTGAAAAACTGTCTGCTGTTATCGTGCATGGTAGCTGTAAACTAATACATTAGCTTTTCATATTGGTTTCTTTGCTGCCAGGGAATGAGAATGCTCTACATCTTGAGGCAGTGGACTCTGTATATTGTTCCAACTGTGCCAACTTCAAAGGCGTTGGGTAGTGTGTACAGTATGCTTACATAGAGCCAGGAATGTCTGGACTGCACACACACACACACACACACACACACACACACACACACAGCTCCATGGCAAATCAAAGCACCTGAAATAGAAAGCGTACCCCTGCACGTGCCATCTTGCAAATCTCGCTCCTACAAACCTCCCCCCTCTGCACCTCACCCGTTCAATCCTTACCCCTGCAAACCTCACCCCTGTAAACCTCACCGTTGGAAGCCTCACCCCTATAAACCCTCACCCCTGATTCACACATACTAAACATACCAGCCTCGCTACTTCCCAGTCATCAAGCCCATCTTAATATGAGATCTAATAACACTGTGACGGACTGTATCTCTGTCTTTAACATGTTGGACCAGCATGATTGTGTCCCCTGGGGCGGCTATAGCTCAGGAGGTAGAGCGGGTCGTCCGATAATCGTAGGGTCGGCGGTTCGAATCCCGCCAAGTCCACGTGTCGGAGTGTCCTTGGTCAAGACACTGAGCCCAATGAGCAGGCTGGCGCTTTGCCAGTTGCCACCGTTGTTGTGTGAATGAGAGGCCATTGTAAAGCGCTTTGGATAAAAGTGCTATATAAGTGCAGTCCATTTACCATCCCCAGTCTGTTGTTGGTGTGACAGTCAGGGATCAGGAAGGGTTAGCCATTAGCCTGCCTTATAGACTCTCTTAGCGCACTCAGAAAGCCTGTACATTCCTGTGGAGTTGATGCGGGAGGATTAACCTATATTCGCTCCGCATGGCACACATCCATGCAGAAATATAGGCCAGAGGAATTTATTACATCTTTGTCATGTTCATGTTGATGTATTTTTTAAAAAAATCGTGACTGAACACCGTACAAGAATCCATACAAGGAATCTTAAGTCTTGTATCTAATTTTGTCGCACATCTAAAGGGTGTGTAAAGGCCATCCCAGAATAATCCAAGCTGTTGCTGAGCAACACGTGTCTTGCCTGTTGTTCCAGACCTGCCATTGTCCCCTACGTCGGTCTGGAGGGGCAGGGTGAACACAACACAGTCAGCTGCTGGCGGAAAATCACCATTGTGCTCAGTCATACACCACTACTACTCAACCATCCATTCATACCACCCCTCCACTGTGTCCTGACTGATCCGTCCACACTGTGAGTGACAGAGCGCAGAAAACTCCCCCTCACAACCAATAAAGCCCAAGAGCTGGAATCTTATTGGCTGCCTGACTGTTTAGATGCTCAGAGAATAGCCAAGGACTCGATGGAGACAGAACGCAGTGGAATGTGTTTAGTCTAAATTGAATGTTTTCATGTTCCATTTCATATTCTCCTCCCCCTTGCCTGTCAGTTAAAGACCCGTTGGTCCCCTAGGTTCCATTACCAGGTGTTGTGAGAGAAATGGAGAGGCAGAGGCAGCTCTGGGTCAGGTCATTCTGACGGAAGGAGGCCACTGGGTCCTGGCTTTCACTCACAAAGAAAGAAAGCATTCGAGACCTCTGAAAATACTGCCTCTCCCCGACACAAAACACCAAATGTTTCACCAAATGTTTCACCCCTTCGTAGATCCTGTCAGCGGTCTGTGTGTGTGGATATCCTCACGTTAACGGGAGCAGCGGTCTGTGTGTGTGGATATCCTCACGTTAACGGGAGCAGCGGTCTGTGTGTGTGGATATCCTCACGTTAACGGGAGCAGCGGTCTGTGTGTGTGGATATCCTCACGTTAACGGGAGCAGAAGCTCAGTCGGTGACTAGATCTGCGGGGGGTGCGTGGGCAGACGCTCTTTTCAACTCAGACATTACATCAGTGTCTCTGGTGATTCCGAGGAATTTCTGTCCCCTGAATCATCCGGATCCCTGACAGAGAAGGTGCTGAGGGGCAGAGCGCTGTTGGGAAGATCAGCGCTGTTGGGAATACCACACCGTACAGCTTACTCACCGTCTCAGCCATGACACCTCCCGACGGGGAGAAACTCGAGAGCCGCTGTGTCCCAGGAGCTTTGGGCGCGGGGCTTTGGGAGCGGGTTACATTGTTGCGCTATGATGGAGAGGAACTTTTTATTGCGGTCATTATGTTCCACGTTTCCCCCTGGAGCTTTTGTTTCCGACGCACCGCCTACCTACTTCAGTGTGTCAGCTGCTCCCCAACAATGTCGGCACTTCCACGCTCGCTCAAGAGCAGCTTCTGAGTTTCTCTCATTGACATCTTTGTTCCCTGCATTCATAATGGTTTCATTTAATGCACGGCCTTTGTGAGGAATGACTGATGAGGTGATGGGTCGTCGAAAGGCTTTTTCTACACTTTCAGAGTCACAGAGAAACGTGTCCCTTCCACAACCTTCGGTGTGCTTATTACTCACGAAAAACATGACTCACATGCAAGGTAATACGTTCCATGCAAGTGATCTGTACGCCATTAGGGACGCTAGGAAGGCCTATTAGATGTTTTGATTTGTTTATTATCGTTTGTTAACGGGAACAGCCAATCTTTATCCATCCCCTTTTAAGGAGTGCCCTGACATGGAAGAAAAAGATTCTCATGCTGATAGGCTAGAAGGACAGGGAGCAGTAAACAGCTCCGTCTTGGGAAGGAGGACAAGTGGTGGAATCATTTTTCTTACTTAATTCAGTGCCTGGATTATGTCAGATGTCTGTGGGATTCAAATCCATCTCCTAGCCCCCCGCGCCCCTAGCCCAATCTCTTTAACCTCTTAAATATCTCTCTGCCAGCCCTCCGCTCTCCCAAACTCTCCCAATCGCTTTCAAACGGACAGCTAGACTCTTTTCTTTTCAAAGACTTCCGCGGCGGAGACAGACGAGGAAACAGAAATAAAGTCCCATTATCTCTCTCGTCGTCTCCTTTCTTCTCCCTGCCTGGTCCCGGGCCCTCCGACGGCGTGGCCCTCCGTGCTCCTCCTGGCAGAGCCCACAGTGTTAGATTACCTGAGATCTGAGCCTCCCTCAGCATTCCGCCGCCATTAAGACTGGCAGCGTGATGATGGCTTACGGCCGAGACGCGTCCCTTTGCCTGTTCAACTTCAGACTATACTGTGAGTACTGGTTATCCACGGTATCTACCTACCGGGCACCCGCGGCTGCTCCTTTAAACCAGGAGTGGTGCGCACTCTCACTTTCACTCTCACAGGCAGAGAGAGAGAGAGAGAGAAAGAGGGGGGCAGAGAGAGAGAGAGAGAGAGAGAGAAAGAGGGGGGCAGAGAGAGAGAGAGAGAGAGAGAGAGAGAAAGAGGGGGGCAGAGAGAGAGAGAGAGAGAGAGAGAGAGAAAGAGGGGGGCAGAGAGAGAGAGAGAGAGAGAGACAGAGAGAAAGAGGGGGGCAGAGAGAGAGAGAGAGAGAGAGAGAAAGAGGGGGGCAGAGAGAGAGAGAGAGAGAGAGAGAGAAAGAGGGGGGCAGAGAGAGAGAGAGAGAGAGAGAGAAAGAGGGGGGCAGAGAGAGAGAGAGAGAGAGAGACAGAGAGAAAGAGGGGGGCAGAGAGAGAGAGAGAGAGACAGAGAGAAAGAAAGAGGGGGGCAGAGAGAGAGAGAGAGAAAGAGGGGGGCAGAGAGAGAGAGAGAGAGGGGGGGGGGCAGAGAGAGAGAGAGAGAGAGGGGGGCAGAGAGAGAGAGAGAGAGAGAGAGAGAGAGGGTGGGGGGGAGAGAAACATATCTATTTCAGCCCTGGTCACCAAAGTGGGAGCTGCCCGCTGGTCTGGGCTTTCCTTTTTTTTTCCTTTTCAGAGGAGAAAAGCTGGTGCATGTTCCTCCCCCCTCCCTCCCACTCCCTCTACCCTCTCCTCCCCTCCCCCCCACCTCCCTCTACCCTCTCCTCCCCTCCCCCGCCCCCCCTGCTCAGCCAGAGAGAGAGAGCGAGAAAGAGAAAGAGAAAGAGAGAGAGAGAGAGAGGGATGTTGCCAAGACGGATGACTAAGAAGTTAAGTCATGTGGACCGTGGAGACAGAAGGGGGGAATCAGAAAGGGAAGCCGTCCACCAATCAACGCTCGTCCGCGCGGCCCTCAGCACGACCGGAGCCGGAGCGGCAGATGTTGGGCTGAATAATGAGCCGGGAGGGAGTGGGCGGGGCCTGCGTCCGTGCGTGTGCGCCAGAAGGGAGGCTGTCTGTCACAGGGGGGGAGAGACACAGCAGAGAGGCAGCAGGCAGGGCAGCCAGGAGCGCCGGGTTTGCGTTGCGGAGCTCCTTTGTTTTGATTACGCTCGGCGCCGAAGTCTTTCCTCCGCCACTCGCCGTCGCAGAAGCCCCGGGGATCTGGGGGGCCGAGAGTAGGAGAGGCACTTTTAAGGGACGTTTAGCGCCGGAGCCCGGAGAGTCCAGGAGTAACGTTCAGGGAAGGAGAGAGCAGGCGGGAGGAGGAGGAGAGGCGACTGGGCTGGATGACTGGAGCTCCAGCAGACTGGCAGCACTGCTGCTGTACTCTCTCTCACTGATGGACTAACGTTGGATTTTTCTGTCACGTTTTTAATTAATTTAAATTCTGGGAATCTTTCTTCTTTTGCAATTCGGATTAGCATTTTTTGGAGCTAGATATATTTTTCGATCAAAAATTATTTTTCTATTAGCATTGTCAGAAGAAAAACTACAGATGTATTTATTTTTTTATATTCTTATTTTAAGTTTTAAGATGAACAAATAGCTCTTAATTCAGTAATTAATTTATTGTCTTAGTTAACAGTGAATTTTACTGTGTCCATAGAGAAGCACTAGCTTTTACTCCCCAAATCTGCACTGAAACAACGCATACCTCAAACCATAGTTCATTTTTAGTAGTGTATATTTTTCTCTGCATCAGTGGGGTGCAGCTGAGGCTCAGACCTCAGCTCTCTGGCTGAGTAGAGGCTCAGGATGGGCAAGCCTCTGAGCCGGCCGGACTGCCTCCGGCAGAACCCGTCGTGCGTTGGTAAGGGCGAGGAGGAGGATCTGAACATAGACGACTGCTACGTTCCCCAGAGGTCCATCTACGACACGGTCCGCCTCAACGAGCAAATTGATTGTGGTTCCAAGGGCAGCCTGGCGTCCCGACACTTCCCCGGGACCCTGCCCTACGCGCACCGCGCCCTGGACATGAGCGCCCTCTGCGGGAACGGCGTCCACGCGTCCTCCAGCGCCTTCGAGCTGCGGGCGGCCCGGCCGGACGAACGCGGTGGCGGCGGCGGCGCCTTCGACGGGCCGAAGTTGAACGGCGACGTCATCAGAGGGGCGGGGACCGTCCTGGCTAAGCCCCGCCCGCAGGAAGCGCCGAGGAGGGAGCAGCTGCCGCCGCCGCCGCAGCACCGGCGCTCCTGGAGGACGTTCGCGCCGCACGGCCTCGGGGAGTACGCCGGACGCAGCGGCACGCTGGGCGCCGAGGTGCCGGAGAGGCCCGGGCTGGCACGGGTTCGCAGGGGCAGGAGCGTCACCAACTCCCTCACCTCCGAGGAGGACTCGGGGCTGTGTAGCCCCACGGCGGAGCGCGAGCGGCGGGCGCGCCGGGCCTACAGGACGGGCCCCGGGCCCGGTACCAGGAGCCTGTCGTCCTGCGAGGCCGTGCACGTGTCCGGCGAGCTGAGGCCCGGCCGCTCGCTCAGCTCTGGCCAGGAGGACTTCCCGTTCTCGCCGGTCAGGCACGGCGCCGCCAGGAGCCTCTGTCGGGAGGGCCGGCGGGGGGTCGACGCCTGCGACGCCCTCCTTGACGATCCGAGCGAGACGGAGGCGTCCGCCGCCCGCAACGGAGTTCGTCACCGCGGGAACTCCGCCGGGAGGCTGTCCTCCGGGTCGGCACCCAGGACGCGGAACGGTGGCGGCGGCGGCGCCTCTGGGTCTCAGTGCCCCTCCGCGTTGGCGGGCTATGACGAGCTCTCGACCGCCGAGCTGTTAGAGGACGCGTCGTCCCAGGAGGACTGCGAGCTGGTCAGTGTGGTGGTCACCCAGCCCGAGGCCTACGGGAGCTCGGTGCCGCTGCCTAGACTGGACACAGGGGCCAAACCGCCCAGGTACTCCATGGAAGACCTGGAGGACTTCCTACAGGCCGTGGAGAGAGAGGCCTGCCTGGCCAATGGCAGCCAGCGGACCTTCCATCACCTGGGGGAGGAGGAGATAGAGAGCTTATTGACTGCCATAGCTGCCTGTCCAGACATGGACCTCGTAGACTTTTCTTCCCCGCAGGTACCCAAAAATAGCCCTTCTCTGGGATTTTCAGGGCGTTTCGAGCTCAACCAAGCCAAGCGCACATTTCTCTTGCTAGATATGGCGTTTCTCTCGGTGGTTATGGCGCTTGTCTGATGAGCGAGGGTGCCGTGCTGGACTCGCTCCCCGCGATGATCAGGTTACAGGCGGCCTGAACGGGCCGTAGCGCACCGAGCCGGGCCCACGAGGCGGCTGGTCTCTCCGTGTGATCGTCCACAGCTGCTCGTTAACCGACGGCTGGGCTCTGTCCTCGTCGAGGCCAGCTGACCCCTGACAGAGCATGGCGGCCACGCTGGGCTGCTCGCTAGCTTGGAGAAGCGGGATATGCAATCACTCCAGAGAGAACAGCCAAACCCTATTTGGGGCTCAGATGTTTATAGTTATTATTATTGTTAGTCGCTTTGGATAAAAGCGTCTGCTAAATTACTGTAATGTAATGTAATGTATTTTCTGTTGTTTACATACAAAGCCAGAGGTAATCCATGGGTGGTCACATCCATATTTCAAAGAAGTGACTTTGGTTTGGTTCATTCGAAAGTTCAAAATACTAAAAAGTCCCCCATCGACTTGCTTCTATCAGACGCCAAGGCATAACCTTTGAAAGCAGGAATCATGCCAATGACTGTGATTGTATAGTTTATTTGTATTTCTGTTATGCCAACACATTTGGCCCATCCCATTTGACATTACAAGACTCCACTATTTTACAAAACACACAGTCCATCTTCCATATACTGAACTGTAGAAATGCTTTATCTTTATTCCGAGTGAATTTGAAAGCTCAAAATTGAGAGAATCAATCCAGCACTAATAAGCATAACTCAATAAGCACCCTAATGCATACGCTCTTGTATGTTAGGGGTTTGATGTTATGCTTAGAAGGAACATCGCAACTATTATTATGTCTTTCATTAGTAATCTGGTTATTATGAACTGTTATGAACTGCCAAAACTAAGAGAGAAACTTAAGAGAAAGTGTTTTTTTGTATTTGATCGCGTGCCACAGGTATTCCAGAAGGAGCAGATTGACCCGCTGCAAGCGCAGCTTCAAGACATCAACTCCACGGGCCAGGCTCTGATCCAGAGCGCCGCCAAAGGAACCAGCACCAAAAACCTGGAACAGGAACTTGAGGAGGCCAACGCGCACTGGAACACCCTCAACAAAAAGGTCAGCTGTCTCTGCTGTTATTAAGTCTTCTCCTGCTGGGATAGTTACCGTTAGAGAGGTCGCAGTAAGGGTCAAGTCTAATGGCGTCCCTGGATCAGGTCGAGGGTGTATAATGCTGTATAGTTCTCACTGATTGATCGTTCCCCTGGTATGTGTCTCTGGGTGTTTGAAGTCTGGAACCCTGGAACAGGTGATGTCTATTTTTAACCCTTCGCTGGTTGTCGTTCACAGATTGCTGAGCGCTCGGTACAGCTGCATGAGGCCCTGTTGCATTGTGGGAGGTTCCAAGACGCTCTGGAGTCGCTGCTCAGCTGGTTGACAGACACAGAGGAGCTGGTGGCCAATCAGAAGCCTCCGTCGGCTGAGTTCAAAGTAGTCAAGGCCCAGATACAGGAGCAGAAAGTAAGTCGTTAGTAAAGTGTGCGACATACAGTACTTAACATAAACACGAAGCCCAGCCATAGCTGTTCTGGGAAGTACGTTTAAACAACATCCATGGCTTCATCGCATAGTCATCCGTCTTCTTTATTGGCGACCCATTGTCAAGCGTCATGTTGAGCTAATTCCCAAGCTTTTGTTGAGCGAACGTTTAATTTACGTTCGTCAGATTTATGACTTGTTTCCCTGAAAGCAATATTCCTAGTGAAAGCGTGGTGGAGGGGCGTCATAACTTACCCCACTTTGTTTGGCCCGGACAGCTTCTATAAAACATTGTGATCGGTTGGCCCACGGGCGCTCGCACACAGTCTTGGCCCGCGGCCACTTCTGCAGGCACGGTCCAGCGGACGCTGACCGCAGCGGGCCGCGCCACCCACAGTCCTCCGAGACATTCCCCCCGAGAAACGTTTCTCTTCGAAGAAAACAAAAGACTGGCGTGAGTTTTCCGTCTGTAAAGAGTCGAGTGATAAACGGCGTTTCTCTGGTCACCAGCTGCTCCAGAGGCTGCTGGACGAGCGCCGGCCCACGGTGGAGCTCATCCGCAGGGAGGGGGCGAAGGTGGCCGAGCGGGCCGAGTCGGTGGACAAGGAGAAGGTGGGCAGGGAGGTGGACGGCCTGGGACAGCGCTGGGAGGGCCTGCTGAAGAAGGCCGACAGCAGGTGTGTATGAGCGCCACGTTAACATCTGACCCGTCTGCTTTGTGAAAAAGGGGTGGGTTGTAACGTTCATCCGGTATCTCTCCTGGCCTGCCAATGATCAGTTAAATGTGTAGACCCAGACTGATGTAGGAAGGGCATGGGTTCACTTTCTCTGTCTCTCCTGCTGTCTCCCCCCCCCTCGTCTCCTGGCTCCTGTCTCCCCCCCCCTCGTCTCCTGGCTCCTCTCTCCCCCCCCCCTCGTCTCCTGGCTCCCTGCCCGCCAGGCTGAAGCAGCTGAAGAGCACTCTAGTTGTAGCTCAACAGTTCCACGAAACCCTGGAGCCTCTGTGTGACTGGCTGAGCGCCACGGAGAAGCGCCTGGCCAACTCCGAACCCATCGGAACCCAGACCTCCAAACTGCAGGAGCAGATCGCCCAGCATAAGGTAACATGCTCCTGACTGACCGACCGACCGACCGAACGACCGACCGACCGACCGACCGACCGGCCGACCGGCCGACCTCTCGCTCAGGTCGTCTTCAGCATCACCCTGTCATCTTTTTTTTCCCTCGCTCTCTCAGTTTTTGTTTGCTGTGGTCATTTTGATTTCACGTTCTGCGTGGGCGTTTGTGTTCAGTTACGTATTATGATTTTGAGTTCCGTTACCTTCTGCGTTATTCATTGTTTTCCCGCCGTGTTTGTTGTTTGTTGTTTGTGTTTGTGCGTATCCCCCTGTGTTTGCGCTCAACGCTGGTTGGTGGGTCAGGCCTTAGAGGAGGCGATTGTGGCTCACAGTAAGGACCTGTACCAGGCGGTCAGTCTGGGCCAGAGGCTCCGGGCGGTCAGCTCTGGGGACGACAAGGAGCTGGTCCAGAACCGGCTGGACGCCACCCAGGCCGGCTACATCGAGCTGCAGGAGCGGAGCAGGAGGAAGGCCGACATGCTGCTGCAGGCCCTGGCCAACGCCCAGCTGTTCGGCGAGGACGAGGTCGCCCTCATGACCTGGCTCACCGAGGTCCACGCCAGGCTGTGCGAAGTGTCCGTGCAAGACTACCAAACGGACGTGCTCGAGAAGCAGCGGGCAGAACAGCTGGTATTACACAAACACAACGTGGAGCACTTCTCCGCCTCGGCCCGAGCGCTTGTTTACTTATTTTGTTTGTTCAACCGTTTATTCCTTGTTTATCTCTCATTTTGTTCCATAATGTTCCATAAATTTCATCCGTCCGCTTTCGGTCCCTTTAAAAGCTGCGTTGTTCGTGCGGAGCTGAGGAGCTCCTTGGTCTCCGGCGGTCATGGTGAGGTCTTTGTGTTTTCTCCAGGCGCTACATGAGGACATTGAGCTGAGGAGGGAGAACGTGGACCAGGCCATCTCCAATGGGATGGAGCTGCTCAAACAGACCACAGGTACCAGAGCACTGCCAGCCATACAACTAAGAGGACTAAAACCACAGACATAAATACATGTACATGTGAATTACTGATACATGTGTTCATATTGAACGCGAAAGCAGTTGTGGGGACTGCGATTGTGTTTTTTGTAGATTTTTATCGCTACCACACTTGGGAGCAATCTCTTTTCAGGGGTTACTGATAAACCATAACCCATCCCCCCTACTCTGTCTAGGGGATGAGGTTGTCGTGATCCAGGGTAAGCTGGACGGCATCAAGACGCGCTACGCTGAGATTACCTCCACGAGCGGCGCCGTGTCCAAGACCCTGGACCAGGCCCTGGGCCTGGCCGCCCGGCTGGAGAACACGCACCAGAACCTGGGCTCCTGGCTGGGCAGCGTGGAGGAGGAGCTCCGGACCTTCGCCTCCCAGGAGCCCGTAGGAGAGCAGCTCACCCAGGCGCAGGCCAGGCTGAAGGTAGGCGGGCGGACGGGGGAGGTCCTCTGGTTTGGGAGGGTGTCAGAGGCGCTGCAGCCTTGGTGGGCGGGATTAGGCAGCTTTTTAACACGTCATTAATGGGTGGGTGGATGGATGGATGGATGGATGGATGGATGGATGGATGGATGGATGGTGGATGGATGGATGGATGGATGGATGGATGGATGGATGGATGGATGGATGGATGGATGGATGGATGGATGGATGGATGGATGGATGGATGGATGGATGGGTGGGTGGATGGATGGAGGGATGGAGGGATGGAGGGATGGAGGGATGGAGGGATGGATAGACTGAGTGCCAGATTGGGATGGGCAAGATCAAAATGGATGGATGGTTTTGAACAAAACAAACAAACAAACACCCCCCCCCTCCCTCCCCTTCCCCCAGGCCCTGCTGAAGGAGTCCAGTTCCCAGAAGCCCCAGGTGGACCTCCTGAATGAGGTGAGCAGCTCTCTCCTGGAGCTCGTCCCCTGGAGGGCCCGCGAGGGCCTGGACCGCCTCGTCACCGAGGACAACGAACGCTACCGGGCCGCCAGCGACGCCATCGGCCAGCACGCCGAGCAGATAGACGCCGCCATCCTCCGGTCTCAGCAGGTGAACACCCACCAGCTGACCCCATGAATACACGACCCACCCAGGATCTATGTTGGATTTTGTTCTAAGAATCCCGTGCAGATTGGACATGTTTGGGCTCTTGATACAGCTTTAAACAGCAAAACACTGAAAAGAAATCACCATAAAGAGAAAGATTAATTATTTATTTGATTTATTTGTGCAATACTCCATTTGCCCCAAGCCACTAGATAAGCATGCAGATTAATACACTGACTTCAGCCCAGACGATGCGCTCAACAGGGAAGTCCCCAGAGCTGAATGTGGTTATTGTTCTGCGCGGTGATTGGTGACTACTGTGGTTTGAATCCCATCTGCCGCAGGGACAACGTCCTGCCTCCCTTGGCTGCATGGCCTTGTGGGAGCTTTGTTGTGTGCTGTTACTGTTCATTAATCACCGGTCTCGGGTTACAGAGCGTGGGCACATTTGCATCTGATTAACTGCTAATTACCTCTGTTGTGTCCATAGACACTGGAAAGGAAGCATGTTAGCATTTGTTCATCCATGAATTATGAATTATGTCTAATGATGACATCATCCATGAATTATGTCTATTCCGTAAATCATTGTTGTTCACAGCACAGCTATGGTTATGATAACAGTTCATAAAGATGATTGAATATTACTGTATGTAATATTTCAAGAGGTTGTTATGTCATAGACTGCACAGATACAGTAATCATTTGATTTATACTTGGGGGCTTTAGAGTAACCTGACACGCCAAATGGGTTTGTTTGGCTCTTTCAAAAATACTTGACAGATGATTGGACGAACCATCTGTCTGTCACAGTGTAGTTCCTCCTCACAGGACGCTGATTGGCCTGAGTAAATTCTACTCAGGCAAAGTTTCAGAGTAAATTTTACTCGGGTACAAACAAGATTCCTGCTGAGCCTGGCCGGGCTGATCTGAGTGAGAAACAGATTGTGAGATGGCGAGATCAGGATGGTCTCACGAGGATAGCTTTAGAGACCTAGGTCTTGTTGTTGTTGATGTTGATTTGTCCCCCGTGTTTGTGTCCTAGTTTGACCAGGCGGCTGATGCCGAACTGACCTGGCTGACAGACGCTGAGAAGAAGCTGCAGTCTGCTGGTGAGATCCGACTGGAACTGGACCAGACCACCGCCCAGCTCCAGACCCAGAAGGTCAGTCTCATTCACCACGCCATCCTATCGTACTACAGCAGAACCTCAGAGAACCGAACCTCGGAGATCCTGGTAGTCTGGTCAGAGGGTCAGAGGGTATTTATTGATTTATTCTGAGTGTAAACAAAATATTCTATTTTGTAAATTTGTTGTATTTTGATGTCGCTTTCAGAGTTACAGTACTAACAATTCAGAGATCCGAACGACCCTCATTCCCGATGGGTTCGGATCTCTGAGGCTCTACTGTATCTGCATATGCAGCCAAATACATGGGGTGCGCTTGATTTTGTTCACCCAGTTCAATGTGACATGAGTGCAAACTAAATCACACGCATCCCCACAAACACTCACTACTATTTACCGTGTGTATTTGACCCTGGTCGGTGTTACTGTATACTGGTCCAGGCACACCACCATCACACAAACAAGCGCCTCAAACAGAGTTCTCCATGGAGATCAAAACAAACATCCTCTTCCTTTGATCTCCCAGGCCTTCTCCATGGACATCATGAGACACAAGGACGCCGTGGACCAGATCGTCAAGACTGGGGAGGCCGTCATGAGCAGGAAAGACCAGGATGAGAAGCTAGTCCTGAAGGTAACCCCCCCCCCCCCCCCCCCCCCCAAAAAAACATCCACTATTGATTGAATTGTCCACCTTGTTGCTGCTTTTTACAGTTGTTTAAACAGGTCAGTTGACAGGAAACACACACTCTTTGGATTATACAGAACTGACAGGCCGTATACGTCTGAATGTAACGTACTGCCCCCCTGTAGAGATACTCTAAACATCCCTGTACTTCAACCTGTACAGCACCTCCCCACACGGGAGGAACCCCCCTGACGTGCCTTTCCCAGTGTCCAACCGACCAACCGATGCTCTCCTCCCTCTCGCCCATCTCCCCTCAGGCAAAGGTCCAGGCCCTGCTGGAGAAGTGTGGGCTGGTCAGCCAGCTGAACTCGGAGCGCTGCCTGCAGCTGGAGCGTGCCCAGTCCCTCGCCGGCCAGTTCTGGGAGACGTACGAGGAGCTGTGGCCCTGGCTCCAGGACACTCGCGCCAGCTTTATCCAGCTTCCCGCGCCCGCCATCGAGTACGAGGCCCTCCGGCAGCAGCAGGAAGAGCTGAGGGTGAGGATGCTGTGGCCTGATGTAGACCAGGGCTGCGTTCAAATTCACCTAGTCCTTTTATTGTTCTGTGATTATGTGCACTTTATTCTGTTTTTTGTTTTAGTTTATTTTATATATTGTACAGCACTTTGGTGCAACTTCGGTTGATTTTAAACGTGCTTTATAAATAAAGTTGACCATGACCTTGACCTAACAGAGGCGAACGTTCATCGCAAACATGTTTTATCCAAACGGTCACATTTGAACGGCTTTTAATGAACGTTCCAAATAGTTCACATAAACATATGGATAGTCGACTGTACAGCACAGTTTGTAGACTATAGCTTTGGTGAACCAACATAGTCTGTTGGAGTCCACACTATAGCCAAGCCAGCCTTTTAACCTGAAGCCTGCTATGGCCTTCATGTTAAGCTCTATAGCCTGCTACTGTACCTGTAGTTCAGAGATAACCAATGAGAACTTAGCTTTTCCTACAAAGCCTGTTGGAGGTTAGCTATGCTAGCCTTTTAGCCATTCAGTAGAACTACAAGTTCCTGCCTATGGCTAAGCAACATACTGCTGTAGCCTATCAAAGCTAGCCTAGCCTAGGGTGGTCTATACAAAGATATCTCTGTAGTCATATATAGGGCCAGGCGGTTTGTCAAGACAACAAACCCCCTTAGTCAGTTGGAATAGTTGTTTTTGAGCCCCTGGATTACAGTTCCATTGTTAGTGAGGCTGAAGGGTTTTTACTCTTGTGTGTTTTCTGACTGTCCACAGCAAATGCGTGAGCTGATTGCGGAGCACAAGCCCCACATAGACAAGATGAACAAGACGGGGCCCCAGCTGCTGGAGCTGAGCCCAGCGGAGGGCCTCCCCATCAGGGAGAAATACACGGCCACAGACCAGCTCTACACACAGCTGAAGGCGGACGTCAAACAGAGGGCTGCGACCCTGGACGAGGCCACCTCCAAGTCCACTCAGGTGAGACGCACACAGGGCCGGACTGGGGGAATATTTCATGCCGGGGGTCATGCCCAAGTCAGGCCACGAGCCGAGCCGACGCGGTGAGATGGAACACTTTCAGTTTCATTTTGTTGACGGGGGAAGGGGGGGGCAGGCCATTCACCGCGTGCCAGGCCAGTTGGCGCGCCAGGCCACCGGGAAAACTCCCGATGGCCAGTCTGCCCCTGGACGCACATATACTGTACGTATGAGGGCATGCAGGCACACACACACACACACACACACACACACACACACACACACACACACACACACACACTTTCTCTGCCTTTGAACTTTCATGAGGTCATTTTAACAACGATACCGTGGTTAAACCACAGCCACCTGCACATCGTTGTACTCCTAAGATCATTTTTATTTCCATTTGGGTTTTTCCTCATTATTTGTTAATTGACTCACTTCCTTTGCATTTCATATTCAGCTTAAACCGTTTCACCTCTCTTCATTTCATCATCTCCCCTTGTTTTGTTTGGTTCCTTGGTAACTTACTTGGATCATCTCTACCCAGAACACAGATCCGAGGGGCTGGTGATTGGCACCATGTTGACGCACTAGAAGCCCTTACTGTGTATGAGGTCCACAGATCCCCTGTAATGTTTGAAGCAGCTCTTATAATCTGTATAACGGACTCTCCTTCCAGCATGAAAGTTCGGTTGTGGATACAAGATGGCTTGTTGTTTCCCATGAGTGCATCTGAGCGCAGTTAAAAATGTTTGTTTGTTTTTAACACTGTTGTTGGATTTGTCTCTCGACGGGGTCGTTTGAGGACCTGCCAGTGTAGCGACTGGGTCGTGATGAGAGCTCGGGGAAAATCGACGTGATAAAAATGTCCTTATCGCCAGCCTCAAAGCAAGGGGAAACATTATTCACATCCTTCCTTTGAAATAGAGGACATAAACACAGATGGTAGAAGGGAATGTCTTGTTCCAAACTTGGTTCTCATTTGCTTAATGGACAGGGTTGATTCCCCAGTGTTTGTGTAGTACTACCAGTAGATAATGATCCTGCCCTGCCTGGTGATCCAGACTGGACAGTTGTAGAAAGTCCTGGATAAGAATATGTCCGTCTAACCGGCATCAGTTATTACTTTCATTTTGGAACAACAATAAGTCTTTATTTCATTCTGATTGATGCCTTTCGCATGTGCCTCTCAAAGATCACAACGGTGTTTCTCCTGGCGTTTCTGTACCTGCTACTCTACCTCTCAGACGAGACCCTTACAGTCAGCTTGACCCTAACGCATCTACGCGTTTCGCAACCCAGTTTAGCGATAACACCATTGAGTTGAGGGTTAAGGAACTCTATGGTGTTCTTGCTAAACTGGGTTGCGAAAAGTAATCTCGCGACCCTAACACTGCCCCCGCCCCCTCCGCCCCCAGTTCCACGATAAGATCGACCCGATGCTGGAGTCCCTGGAGCGGATGGTGGAGCGTCTGCGCCAGCCTCCCTCCATCTCCGTGGAGGTGGAGAAGATCAGAGAGCAGGTCTCCGAGAACAAGAGCGTCTCCATGGACCTGGAGAAGCTGCAGCCGTCCTACGAGACCCTGAGGCAGCGCGGGGAGGAGATGATCGCCCGCTCCCAGGGGCCCGACAAGGACATCTCCGCCAAAGGTGACGGCCGGCTCCTTCGGCGCCTCACGCTCCTCGGTCCCAACGTTGGTTCGCTCGCTGAGATGAGTCTCGCTGAGATGAGTCTCTCTGAGATGAGTCTCGCTGAGCCAACGACAGGAGATGCTTGTTAAGAACTGCATGCTTGGATCTGTCAGAGGGAAATACTTTGTAATGTTTGTACCAAATGTGGACATACTCAAACAACGGTCTAACCTTGCATCCCCACATCAGATTGGCTGTGCCTTAAGTGTGTATAAACACTGTTGTGGGCATGTATCTCCCAGCTCAACCCACCACAGATACATAAACATAGTCAAAGTATATAAACAACATTGTGTGTGTTTGTTTGTGTGTTTAAGCCGTCCAAGACAAGCTGGACCAGATGGTGTTCATCTGGAACGACATCCAGGCCCTGCTGGAGGAGCGTGAGGCCAAGCTGCTGGATGTGATGGACCTGGCCGACAAGTTCTGGTGTGACCACTGCGCCCTGATCGTCACCATCAAGGACACCCAGGACCTGCTCCGGGAGCAGGAGGAGCCGGGCGTCGACCCCTCCGTGGTCAAGCAGCAGCAGGAGGCCCTGGAGGTCAGAGATGCGCACTTGCCGTTATTCACGGCGAAACGATGTTAGTCACGAGGGGCACCTGTTGAGGGTCATGTCTCCGTTCTTCTCGTCCCTCCTACAGACGTTCAAGGAGGAGATCGACGGCCTGCAGGACGAGCTCGACGTGGTACGGAACCTGGGGGCGGAGCTTATGGCGGCCTGCGGCGAACCAGACAAGCCCGTGATCAAGAAGAGCATCGACGAGGTAGACGATCGCACCAGAGCGTCGCCTTTTGAGAAATCGCCGCCTCAAAATACTCCCATCACGACACGCTCTGCTACTTGTTAAAAACGGAGGGGGTGTCCTTGGACTTGCGCTTGTTGTCCCCAGGTGAACTCTGCGTGGGAGACCCTGAACAAGGCGTGGAAGGAGAGGCTGGACCGGCTAGAGGAGGCCATGCAGAACGCCATGCAGTTCCAGGACGGCCTGCAGGTAGGCCTCACCCCGGGCTAGGGGACTGGGACTACTAGACCAGCGCTGTCCAGAGGGTGGCCTCAGCTAACCCCGGGCTAGGGGGACTGGGACTACTAGACCAGCGCTGTCCAGAGGGTGGCCGCGCCTCACCCCGGGCTAGGGGGACTGGGACTACTAGACCAGCGCTGTCCAGAGGGTGGCCGCGCCTCACCCCGGGCTAGGGGGACTGGGACTACTAGACCAGCGCTGTCCAGAGGGTGGCCTCAGCCCGGGCTAGGGGGACTGGGAATACTAGACCAGCGCTGTCCAGAGGGTGTGCTGCACTGGTACACGTGTGCTAATCTCAGGGGATGGATATCATTCTTATGATGTCATATACAGTAAAACTCATCAGTTTGAGGTTTCGTTTACGGTTTAGAGCCTTGGCTTCCGCATGCTCACAGGAGAGAGTCAGTCAGTCAAGCGCTACAGTAGCTAGTCACACGTAGCTGTACACCTCTTTTGTGTGTTTCCTCTGATCAACACGCCTACACTGCCTGTGAGGAAATTTGCTGACACACATCTCAGACTAAAGCCACGCCCAGATCACCATGGTTACTAGCTCAGGCCTGATTTACTTGGCGCTAACCAACAAGACGAGCGGATTTTTAATGAAATGGCAAAGTTATTGGATTCTGCGCTATAAACAGCAACAATAACAACAGCAGCAGCAATGTATGGCTATATTTAGATCCTT
>NC_140258.1:13301870-13334370 GCF_949987555.1 Borostomias antarcticus
TTATGTCTGACGACCGCTGGACTGAAAGACCACCATGCTTGGTCTAACATGGCCGGCAGGTTTATCCAGAGTCTCATCATCTCTGAATGTTTGACCTATATGAGTTTAGTGGATGGTTTGGGCGGGGGACAATATCCATTAGAATAGATACTATAGACACTTAGACATACTTAGTACATTATCTCTTTCTTTGTGATCCATTTTTACAGCTAATGGCCGACCCCCTAGGATTTGATCATCAGGTTTTTCATGTGTCTGACTGATCCATGCGCTTTCGTTTTTCTGCTGGTCATGCTTCGGTCAGATACACCAAATGTGGAATGTTTGATTTATCAACGGGTTTGCACATTCGAGACTGTTCCAGTAGTGTAAATCAAGTGCACCCCGAGTATTTCATAGTATTGTCTGACATTTACAGTCCAGTGTGAGGTCCAGGTGTGACTCTGACCCCTTTGTCTCCTGCGTCTCCCCAGGTGCTGCAGAACGACGTACTGGCCCACAAGAGCACGGTGGAGGCCGTGAACAAGGCGGGCAGCGACCTGGTGGCGTCCACGTCCGGGGAGGAGGCCTCGGGGCTGCAGAGCAAGCTGGAGGCCCTCGGCCTCCGCTGGGGGGCCATCCTGGAGAAGACGGAGCAGAGGAGGCAGCAGCTGGACGTCGCTCTGCTGCAGGTAAACCGGCTGGTACCTCCGCTGACCCGGCCTCACCCGGCCTCCAGCCTCACCCGGCCTCCAGCCTCAACCCAGCACCCGACCTCACCCAGCCCCCAGCCTCAGCCAGCCTCACCCAGCCCCCAGCCTCACCCAGCCCCCGACCTCATCCAGCCCCCAGCCTCACCCAGCCCCCGACCTCACCCAGCCTCACCCAGCCCCCAGCCTCACCCAGCCCCCAGCCTCACCCAGCCCCCGACCTCACCCAGCCTCCAGCCTCACCCAGACCCCGTCTCTCCCAGATCCAGCCATACATGCGGGGCATTGTCAGAGTATTTACAGGGTCACAACCTCATGGTGACCTAACCTCTCAACTGAGCCCTCTATCAGCCTCCACCATCCATACAGCCCTGTAGAGGCTGGTCTATCAGCCTCCACCATCCACAGCCCTGTAGAGGCTGGTCTATCCAGCCTCCACCATCCATACAGCCCTGTAGAGGCTGGCTCCATGATTTATGATTCATGCTCCTCTCTGCAGGGGGGGAAGAATGTTGAATCTTCAAACCATTAAGTTGCTTTTAGAGGAGGTGCCTACTCCCTCCCTACCTCTCCTCCTCTCCTCCTCTCCCTCCTGCTCCCTCCTGCTCCCTCCTGCTCCCTCCTCTCCCTCCTGCTCCCTCCTGCTCCCTCCCTACCTCTCCTCCTCTCCTCCTCTCCCTCCTGCTCCCTCCTGCTGCCTCACCTGGTGCTCTATTCATAACTCATAACTCCTGAACAGGAATGCTTTGATCTGATTTGAGCATGAGGTGTAAACGACGTGGATAGACTGTAGGGGCATTTTTATTCAAAGATGTTAAAAGGCCTGTTATCAAGCACACTCTGTAGATTCTGTCTCTTACTGGCCAAGATTCAGGAAGGGTTGACAAAAATGAAGTAGGTACAATTTCTTGAAGTGAAGCTTTATTTTTTATTTATTAAAAGCATCAAAGCTCGGGGTTTAGTCCTGGTGTACCGGAGGTTTCTCTCCAGGAACGCTTGAGCTAGGAACCCATTAAACCTACAAAGCTCTTTAAAAATGTTATAGAGAAATGTCATTTACATTTAAAGATTCGCAAATAGACGTTTGGATCTGAAGACGATAAAAGCCAATGAAATGTAAAAAGCCAGGCTGGTTTCAGGCAATTAAACAATGTCATTAAATGGAGACTAATTAGACAATATTGTCGACTATATCCCCCAGGCAACGCGCCATCAAACGCATGTGAGGGGCTGATAGCCCAAACACGTCTCTCTCTGATACCCCAGACACATCTCTCTCCCCCGCCCCTAAGTTGCTCACAATACGCTGTTTAAAGGCCCATTGTCCTGACCCGGGCTGCATTGTGTTCTAGGCCCAGGGTTTCCATGGCGAGATCGAAGATATGCAGCAGTGGCTGAAAGACACGGAGCGTCAGCTGGCGGCGTCGAAGGCGTTGGGAGGCTTACCAGACACGGCCCGCCAGCAGCTCCACGCCCATCTGGTAGGTATTTAACCCGGTGAAAGGCGTGGCACAGATGGGGGCCTCGGACCCGGCCCGCTACGCCTCGGGCCTGGGCTTCATCTGAAGTGTGAAAATGAAATGACAGCGCAGAATCTGCGGCAGGGTCTTCTTTAGAAAGAGGGCCGGTTAAATCCCCGGGTCGTGTTCCGCATTGTTCTAGCGTGTTCCACGGGGAACGCTGCGCAGGCTTGTCTGCTGATTGGCTGTGCTCTGATAGGGTAACCGCCTCAGACACTATCTGGTGGGACGACCATTAGCATTAACTATGGGAACCAGAGTTTGCCAAATTATAATTTCCTCATTCATCATTGAATTTGGGTTTGAATCTGTGTTCCTTTGTGTGCGTGCGTGTGTGCATGCGTGTGTGTGTGTGTGTGTGTGTGTGTGTGCGTGTGTGTGTGTGTGTGTGTGTGTGTGTGTGTGTGTGTGTGTGTGAGAGAGAGAGAGAGAGAGAGAGATGCTTGGCTGTGTTTGAATAACCTGCTATGGTACTTAGCCATTGTTTTAGTTGGTAGCTCTTACAAACACCACAGAAGCAGAGACAGGCACATTATCACTACAGGTACTGTATCATCACCATAATTGTGACCATAATGCCACGAATGACATGAATGTCCCTTGTCAATAGTTAAATTAAATTAGTTAAAATGTAGATTAAATTAGTTAAAGTTTAGATACGCACACACTACAATAACAATCAAATAATAATGATGATGATGATAATAATAATAATAATAATAATAATAACAGTGATCATAATCATTGTGAAACAGTCTCAAAGTGTCACAGTGTTGTAAGTGGACACCCAGAGGAATATCACCCCCTGTCTCCCTGCAGGAGCTGTGTTCAGCCCTGGAGGTCAAGGAGGAGCTGTTCCAGCAGCTCATGACCAAGGGTCAGCAGCTCCTCACCTCCTGCCCCGCCGGCCAGGACAACAACACGGAGCAGGACCTCAGCAGCCTCCGGGAGAAGTGGGAGAGCGTCCAGGCCAAGGTGGCCGAGAGAAAGGTAAGGGGAGGGGAGGGGACGGCGTGATGGTGATCTCTCAGACAGAGGGCCGACGTACCCACTGCAACCTGCAATAACCTGCCTCAAAAGTGTCCCATTGAAACCATTGACAAACAACATCTAGAATATTCAAGATTCAGGAAGCTTTATTGATTCCTTCTTCGGGTGGCGAAAATGGAAACGTGTCTTTGGCTTCCTGGGTTTATGAAAATAAGAACTAGGGCCAGAACCTGCATGTACCGTACAACGGTCAGGGTGACACCCTCATACAGCTGCCACTGTACTTGACGGATTACATCTGTCATATGGGTCAGAGCATTTATGCTGATTCATATTGTTGGGTTTACATGCCCAGGGGGAAATAGCTGTGTCTGTCGGCACTTGTGTGTGCGTATGAGTGTGCGCCCGTGTGTGCGTGTGTGTGTGCCCGTGTGTGTGTGTGTGTGTGGGCGCATGGGCTAAGCCTTTAATCCGAGCCCTGAGTGGTGGTGAGCTGGAGAGGACAGGCCGGCCCTGGATGTGGTGGTGTTCACCTGCCGCATCACTGCAGAACAGGAAGTGGTCAGAATGCAGAACAGGAAGTGGTCAGAATGCAGAACAGGAAGTGGTCAGAATGCAGCAGGGCCTTGTTCAGCGTGTGAGTCACAGGGTTGCTGACGCATCACCAGAGACAGCTACAGCTGCCAGGGGGGTGCAGGGTGGGGCACTAGATCCAAAACCCCACTTCACAACCCCATTTCACTGACTGTCTGCTGCCATACTTCTCCTGTTCTCTACTGGCTCTGCATCTCAACCAGGGGGGACTGGGGAAATAATTCAGTTCGGGTAACATAGCCCCAGTCGGCCAACTGAACGGGCTTTCTGATTTGTTGAGCGGGGGTGGGGGGGTGGGGGGGGGGGGGGGGGGTTCCGATTGTCGTGCTCGTGCGGGCATCCAAGCCAGCCCACTTGAGGAACGGCCCATTGGGATTCGTCCCGAACGTCCCGATGGCCAGTCCGCCATTGTACTCAGCTCACTTCCTGACTGAGCTGAACTAGTGCAGGCTACGACAGCCCTGTCGACTCCCCCGACTCAGCTTTTGTCTTCGGTGTTTCTACTGTATTTTACTGTACTCTACTGCGTTCCGCATCGCACTAGTTCCTCTGGACTCTTGAGAGCCTTGCCAAGGCCTACTGTATCAGTCAGCTCACTGTATTTAGACAAGAGACCGCAAATGTGTTTACAGGGGCTGAGCACCAGGCATTAGGCTACTGGCTGGTGCTCAGCTCCTGTAAATACATTTGCTGTGTGTCCCTGTAATGTGATTAGCTGGTAGTTTGAATGTGAGGTGGATGTTACGCTGCTGGCAGGCCCTGTCGGATGATCGGACCACCGCGGGGGTTTGATTCGATCAAAGGCGGATATTCCACATTTGTACCTGGAGGATGCAGCCGCCATCCAGCACTTCCTCCCTCAGCGCTGCGAGGCTCTCCAGGGAGAGACGCAGACTTCCTGTTTAGTCAGGGGTCAAGGGTCGATTAGAACCATGACTTCATGCTGTGGCAGTGTGTGTGTATACAGTATGCCATGTGTGCCTGGGTACAGTATGTGTATGCATGTGTACAATGTGTGTGTGTGTGCATACCTATAGTATGTGTGTGTGTGTGTGTGTGCGTGTGTGCGTGTGTGTGTGTGTGTGTGTGTGTGCATGCATGCCTATAGTACAGTATGTGTGTGTGTGTGTGTGTGTGTAACCCTCTATGTTCTCTGTCCCCAGGTGAGACTGGAGGAGGCCCTGGACTTGGCCACAGACTTCCACAACAACCTGCAGGACTTCATCAACTGGCTGACCCAGGCTGAGCAGACGCTCACCATGGCCTCGCCCGCCTCCCTCATCATGGAGACCATCGTGTTCCAGATCGACGAGCACAAGGTGTGTGTGTGTGTGTGTGTGTGTGTGTGTGTGTGTGTGTGTGTGTGTGGAGGACATCTTGAAGACAGACATGCTGTCTACTGTTGATAAATATGCTCACTACGATGTAGTGCGTAACTTGTGTCCATCCCTACTGTGTGTGTGTGTGTATGTATGTGTGTGTGTGTGTGTGTGTGTGTGTGTGTGTGTGTGTCTGTGTGTGTGTGTGTCCCTAGGTGTTTGTGACCGAGGTGAACGCCCACAGAGACCAGATCATAGAGCTGGATAAGACGGGGACTCACCTGAAGTACTTCAGCCAGAAGCAGGACGTGGTCCTCATCAAGAACCTGCTGCTCAGCGTCCAGGGCCGCTGGGAGAAGCTGGTCCAGAGGTCGGTCGAGAGAGGACGAGTCCTGGACGACGCCAGGAAGAGAGCCAAGCAGGTACAGACGAACGCCGCTCATCTCCAAGCTTACATAATGGCGTGTGTGTGTGTGTGTGTGTGTGCATCTGTGCATGCGTGTGTTAAAAAGCCATATAGCACATTGCCAACCCCGGGGCGGATAACATACGCGAAAACATTTCTCAAGGCGTGTTTAAGACAGGTACAGGGCTCGGCCCCTCAGGCGTTCTCCATCGCTTGAGATACAGTAATACAATAACTCAGCGCCTCAGGCTAGAGCTGACTACACGATCTGTCACTGCCATTGTAACGGCGTTTATTATGTTTGGACAGCAAGGAGAGTAACACGAGATTCGGGCTGGATGTTGGTTCCAAGAGTTGAACCTGTTAGTGAGGGCTTCATTAGCATGAGGGCAGATCATGTTCCACTAATACTCTAATACACTAATACACACTCCTGTCAACACACAACAATACACCAAGGGAAATCATGAAATATCACAGCCATGAACTTTATACTTAGCATTCAGTACCTCTCTCTCTCTCTCTCTCTCTCTCTCTCTCTCTCTCTTTCTCTCTCTCTCTCTCTCCCTCCCTCTCTCTCTCTCTCTCTCTCCCCAGTTCCATGAAACCTGGAGCAAGCTGACGGAATGGCTGGACGAGTCTGAGAAGGCTCTGGACTCTGAGCTGGAAATAGCCAATGACCCTGACAAAATCAAGACCCAGCTGGTCCAGCACAAGGTGAGCCAAACTGCACTACCCCTCCTTCTCTGGGCAGAGAAGAGACAGAGAGAGGTGTGAGAGAGAGAGAGAGAGAGAGAGAGAGAGATAGAGGTAGGGGCTAGAGAGAAAGGGAGGAAGAGAGACGTAGGGAGAGAGCGAAAGAGAGAGAGCTGGCGGGGATTTTCGCTGGCAGACGTCTACACAAACGTCTGGTCGGACAGAATGAAACATCTGCAGCAGCCTGGCCATTCATCTGAACAGCGCAGCGCTAACACAGCTGTTCCGCCTTAAAACCGCAGCTCCCACTGCCTCTCCTAGCAGCCGCGCATTAGGAGAAACGCATCACTGTTTTAACGCTGCAGTCTATATATGCATTATATCAGTAGACGGTGTGCATTAGCGCGTTCTTCTGTGGCGTTGGCGGCGTTGGCGTTCGATCCGAGCCGGCCAGCTAGCTGGTGTGTGCGGAGCAGCTTGTTCTAATCCTAACTTAATCTCTGGATGTACAGAATGTATTAGGGACGCGCCCGATTTTGGATACCTTTAATCCGGCTGGATGAAAGACGCTTGGTTTTTTGACCCCTTTTTCCGTGACAGTTAAAACACTGGGTACTCTCAGAAACCACGGTCACCACCCTCCCCACACTCAACCCTGACTTCTTCCCCTGGGAAAGTCCAAAGAGAAGAGAGCTAGTCTTAAATCATCTACATGCCTGTGTGGAAAAGCTTCAGATTCTCATGTTTGTAGCCAGCGAGTCGTGGATTGTGGGGGTACGGGGGGGCAGACCGTGGGGTACAGGGGGGCAGGCCGTGGTCTAACCAGCTAGGGTTGAAGTGCAGATGACTGTGAGCCGTACAGCTGGATGGATGGAGAGCAGCTCTCTCAGCCCTGAAGAGGGACTATGACTGAAATGGGTCGATGTTATGAACAGCTATTTAGATCAATAAGATTAATTTGTGTCTGCCAAGTCTAGACATATCTAATTCACACCATGTTTATATAAGTGACCGACTCAAACAGTATAGTGACTGTTTATCTTCTGTCCTGCCCTCTTCTCTTCTCTTCTCTTCTCTTCTCTTCTCTTCTCTTCTCTTCTCTTCTCTTCTCTTCTCTTCTCTTCTCTTCTCTTCTCTTCTCTTCTCTTCTCTTCTCTTCTCTTCTCCTCTTCTCCTCTTCTCTTCTCTTCTCTTCTCTTCTCTTCTCTTCTCTTCTCTTCTCTTCTCTTCTCTTCTCTTCTCTTCTCTTCTCTTCTCTTCTCTTCTCTTCTCTCCTCTCCTCTCCTCTCCTCTCCTCTCCTCTCCTCTCCTCTCCTCTCTTCTTCTCTTCTCTTCTCTTCTCTCCTCTCCTCTCTTCTTCTCTCCTCTCCTCTCTTCTGCTCTGCTGTTTGCCCACTCCAGGATTTCCAGAAGGTTCTGGGCAGTAAACACTCTGTGTACGACACCACCAGCCGGACAGGCCGGGCCCTGAAGGACAAGACGTCCCTGCAAGACGACAACCAGAAGCTGGACGACATGCTGAGCGAACTGAGGGACAAGTGGGACACGGTCTGTGGCAAGTCTGTGGAGAGGTACGTACCTGGGGACGCCAGCAGACTGGGGACAGGCCTATTTCCTGTCGTCTCCCACTGATGACGATTATTAATATAGTCTTTCAGTCATGACTGGGATGGACATGTTGAAGACCCTATTTAGTGATAAATGTACATTATTATATGTGCCATTTTATACTGATAATGGTAATTATTAAAATGGCTTTTAGTTCACAACCAGACTATATTCAGAATATTACCATCCATTTGAAACCCACATGTAGAAATACTGGTAGATGTTTTTCCCATCCTAACAACCACCCTGGTTGTATTCCAGGCAGAACAAGTTAGAGGAGGCCCTGCTGTTCTCAGGTCAGTTCACAGACGCTCTGCAGGCGCTCATAGACTGGCTGTACAAGGTGGAACCCCAGCTGGCCGAGGATCAGCCTGTCCACGGAGACATCGACCTGGTCCTCAACCTCATAGATAACCACAAGGTAACCACACACCTGGTCCTCAACCTCATAGATAACCACAAGGTAACCACACACCTGGTCCTCAACCTCATAGATAACCACAAGGTAACCACACACCTGGTCCTCAACCTCATAGTAACCACAAGGTAACCACACACCTGGTCCTCAACCTCATAGATAACCACAGGGTAACCACACACCTGGTCCTCAACCTCATAGATAACCACAAGGTAACCACACACCTGGTCCTCAACCTCATAGATAACCACACACCTGGTCCTCAACCTCATAGATAACCACAAGGACACCACACACCTGGTCCTCAACCTCATAGATAACCACAAGGTAACCACACACCTGGTCCTCAACCTCATAGATAACCACAAGGTAACCACACACCTGGTCCTCAACCTCATAGATAACCACAAGGTAACCACACACCTGGTCCTCAACCTCATAGATAACCACAAGGTAACCACACACCTGGTCCTCAACCTCATAGATAACCACAAGGTAACCACACACCTGGTCCTCAACCTCATAGATAACCACAGGGTAACCACACACCTGGTCCTCAACCTCATAGATAACCACAAGGACACCACACACCTGGTCCTCAACCTCATACTGTACATAAGTAACCACACACTGGGTCCTCAACCTCATAGACAACCACACATGTTCTCCTTCCCTCCAGCTCAGATATGAACTATGATTAGATTATAATCCAGGAGTGATGATTCACTTCCTCTCTCCGTTTGATCAGATGCTTGTTTGAATTAGTCAAGACATGAGACAGCTAGGCATGGAGACACCGAGTCTGGCAGGATATCACAGTTGTCTCTCTCTCTCTGTCTCTCTGTCTCTTTCTCTTTATCCCTCCCTCCCTCCTTCCCTCTCTCCCTCTCTCTCTCCCTCCCTCCCTCTCTCCCTCTCCCTCTCCCTCTCCCTCTCCCTCTCCCTCTCCCTCTCCCTCTCCCTCTCCCTCCCTCCCTATCTCTCTCCCTCTCTCTCCCTCTCTCTCTCTCTCCCTCCCTCCCTCCCTCTCTCCCCCTCTCTCTCTCTCTTTCTCTCTCTCTCTCTCTCCCCTTTCTCTATGCTCAGTCACATTCTGTATGTGTCCCTCTTTGTCACCATCAGTGTTGACGGGGGTCTGTTTGGACCAGAGCTACTCCAGTACAGAGAAAGTGTGTGTGTGTGTGTTTTGGTGTTTATGTGGTGTGTGTGTATACAGTGTGTGTGTGTGTTTTGGTGTTTATGTGGTGTGTGTGTGTGTGTTTGTTGGTGTTTATGTGGTGTGTGTGTGTGTGTGTGTGTGTGTGTTTTGGTGTTTATGTGGTGTGTGTGTATACAGTGTGTGTGTGTGTGTGTGTGTGTGTGTTGGTGTTTATGTGGTGTGTGTGTATACAGTGTGTGTGAGTGCTCACGTCTCCTGCCCCGCCCCGTGTCCCAGGTGTTCCAGAAGGAGCTGGGGAAGCGCACAGGAAGTGTCCAGGCTCTGAAGCGCTCGGCCAGGGAGCTGGTGGACAGTAGCCACGACGACTCGTCCTGGGTCAAAGTTCAGATGCAGGAGCTGAGCACGCGCTGGGAGACGGTGTGTGCCCTGTCCGTGTCCAAGCAGACCCGCCTGGAACAGGCCTTGTGTCAGGTAGGACCAGAACCAGAACCAGGGTATCTACTGAACCCAGGGTGTGTGTATATGTGTCTGTATGTGAGTGTGTGTGTGTGTGTGACCCCCTGACCTTTGACTCCCGTGCCTATAGGCGGAGGAGTTCCACTCCACGGTGCACATCCTGTTGGAGTGGCTGGCAGAGGCGGAGCAAAGTCTGCGTTTCCATGGCAGCCTCCCTGACGACGAGGAGTCCCTGCGTGCCCTGATAGAACAACACAAGGCAAGTCGATAGCAACTGGAAATCCTCCGCCCATGAAGGCATTCCGTGGCTCCGTGCACGCGCACGTGCGTGTGAGCAGGACATGTTTGGTATTGCAGCATGCGTTAAGAGAGCTAACCCTTCCACCGAGTTTCAGGATAATCGCTCTGGTAGTTTTTGCATATCCTAGTCCACAAAATGAATGGAGGTGAATGGACAAACCAGGAAACAGCTCATAGACCATATAGATATGAAATATGATTAGATTATAGTCCAGGAGTGATGATTCACTCCCTCTCTCCGTTTGATCAGATGCTTGTTTGAATTAGTCAAGACATGAGGCAGCTAGGCATGGAGACGCCGAGTCTGGCACGATATCACAGGATATCACAGTTGTCTCTCTCTCTCTGTCTCTTTCTCTTTATCGCTCCCTCCCTCCCTCTCTCTCTCTCTCTCTCTCTCTCTGTCTCTCTGTCTCTTTATCCTTCCCTCCCTCCCTCCCTCCCTCCCTCCCTCCCTCCCTCCCTCTCTCCCTCCCTCCCTCCCTCCCTCCCTCCCTCCCTCCTCACACACCACCGAAAACATTACCTCTCACCCTGCGCTGTCGCTGGGGCGGAGGTAACAACACATACAGCCACAATGACCACAACAGCAACCCCACTCACACACACACACACACACACACACACACACACACACACACACACACACACACACATTGTGGATGGAAAGCTTATTGACACCAGGCAATACGATTCTCCTAGAACACTGCACTGTCCAACTTGGCTCTAAAAACCGAGCTATGTTCACTCTAAGCAAACTGACCACTTCAATAAAGCTCCGTTTGCTGAAACTATCCACACAGAGAGAGAGTTTCTCCACCTGACAGCCATTCCTGTGTGATGAGGTAATGTTACAGCAGCGCGTCGGCCGTTGGACACGGCTCCGACTGACGGCACCGGCAGAGCACAAACTCCATACATGGCATTTACACATCGATTTGAGATACCATGGCAACTCGCTTCATAACATAGACTTTTTTCCTCAGCCATGACCTCACTGAATTGAAAATAGCCTCTGGTGTCTGTGTGTATGACTGTGTGTGATTTATATCCAGGCTGACCTACCAGGGAAAGGCATTAGTTGAAGTTTCATCGTTCTTACAGTAGTTCCCTGCGAATGCTCACGTTTGCTAACATGTTTTGTGTGTGTGTGTGTGCGTGCGTGTGTGTGTGTGCTAACAGGAGTTCATGAGGAGGCAGGAGGAGAAGAGAGTGGGTCTGAACAAAGCCACCAGTATGGGAGAGGCCATCTTGACCATCTGCCACCCAGACTCCATCACCACCATCAAGCACTGGAACACCATCATTAAAGCACGCTTCGATGAGGTCAGCTCACCGTTACACACCGGATCTGTTTGCTTGGACATTACAGGCTGGGGAGGACGTGTGTGTGTGTGTGTGTGCCTGTGTGTGTGTGTGTGTGTGTGTGTGTATGTGTGTGTGTGTGTGGAGGGAAGGAGGGCATACCCTAGATCATGGCAAAGCCGCCATGTTAATCCTCTCAGTACCGTAATTGCCGTCGACGCTCTCTACCTCGGCGTCTGTGTTCATCTCGGTAAACGGTGCGTTCGCTCTCTGGTGTCCAGGTGCAGGCGTGGGCGAAGCAGCACCAGCAGCGTCTGGCGGGGGCGCTGTCCGAGCTGCTGGCCACTCAGGAGCTCCTGGAGGCCCTGCTGGGCTGGCTGCAGTGGGCCCACACCAGCCTGGAGCAGCAGGACCAGGAAACCCTGCCCCAGGAGATAGAGCAGGTCAAGGCCCTCATCGCCCAGCACCAGGTACGGGGGTGTGTGTGTGTGTGTGTGTGTTGGGGGGGGGGGGGGGGGGGGGTCTTGTCATTTGCGTTCTTAGCATTGCCTTTCATAGTTAGCTTCTCATGCTTGTTAGCTTAGCAACTGTGCAAAGTAGAGGCTGTCTGGCCGTGTCTGTATCTCAGGTCTGTATCTCAGGTCTGTATCTCAGGTCTGTATCTCAGGTCTGTACCTCAGGTCTGTACCTCAGGTCTGTACCTCAGGTCTGTATCTCAGGTCTGTATCTCATGTCTGTACCTGTGACCCGTGACCCCCCCCCCCCCCCCCCACCCCCCCGCAGACCTTCATGGAGGAGATGACCAGGAAGCAGCCGGATGTGGACAAGATCACCAAGACCCACAAGAGGAAGGCGGCCGCCACAACAGAGCCCCAGGTCCAGTCCCACATCCCGGTCCCGGAGAAAGGGAGAACCGGACGTACGTACCCCTGCAAACACACACACACACACACACACACACACACACACACACACACACACACACACACACACACACACACACACACACCCCCCCCCCCCTCCGGATCATGACCTCTGTCTGGCCTGCCGATAAGCCACTATGTCCGAACTAGAGAGAATGAGATGATATAACCCAGGCAGACAGATGATATAAGACTCAGTGGGAGGATGAAGAGGAAGCATGAACCCCCCCTCAACCCCCCTTCCCCCGGTTGCGCTTGATTTAAGTTTCACAATGACACCAGTGGAACAGGCTCAAACCCTGATGCAAATCAAACGCACCTCACACACGGTATGATTAGACCCTGGCCCTGACCTGACCATCTGGCCTGGTGTTGAGCTGTTACCGGATGACTCAACATCCTCCTCCCCCGGCACCTATTTCAGTGATGTCAGTTGTTGATGTGGGTTATGACATCACTCCCATTCTCTCTGTTCCTGATATGGAGGAAAAACAAGATGGACTCTCAGTGGAATAGCACGCATGGAACATGGAACGACATCGCAAAACAGGATTTCAACTTGTTTTTCTCTGTGGGGGGGGGGGGGGGGGGGATACTAATCAGAATAGCTCTTTATTATGTATTTTGGCGTCGGGTATTTCTAATTAAATAGTATCTGTATAGCTTTGCAATGTCTCATAGGAATTAACAAATAACCCATAGAGATAAACACCTCCAAAGATCTTCGTCAGTGTACCCAACTCTCTTACCCACACACACACACACACACACACACACACACACACACACACACACACACACACACACACACACCTGCCTCCCTGCAGGAAAGCGCTCCCCCACTCAGGCCATGTACCAGTCAGCGACGCAGCCCCCCATAGAGACCAAGAACCCGCGGGTCAACCTTCTGGTCAGCAAGTGGCAGCAGGTCTGGCTCCTGGCGCTGGACCGGCGGAGGAAACTCAACGACGCCCTGGATAGACTGGAGGAGGTAGGGCCCAGTCACAGACCTGCAGCACAGACACAGACACAGACCCAACACAGGCACAGTCACAGACCCAACACAGTCACAGACCCAACACAGACACAGTCACAGACCCAACACAGACACAGACCCAACACAGACACAGTCACAGACCCAACACAGACACAGACCCAACACAGACACAACACAGACACAGACACAGACCCAACACAGACCCCAACACAGACCCAACACAGACACAGACACAGACCCCAACACAGACACCCTGCATACAGCACGATCACAGGCGGAATCTATCCATCATCAAAAGGAGGATCCCTGAGAAGTGTTCCATACATCCTCAGGGCTCATACATCCTCAGGGTGAGTCTCTCTGTGTTCATAATGCATGTTGTTTGTTGTTGTTTGTTTTCCAGTTGAAGGAGTTCGCCAACTTTGACTTTGACGTGTGGAGGAAGCGCTACATGCGCTGGATGAACCATAAGAAGTCCCGGGTCATGGACTTCTTCAGGCGCATCGACAAGGACCAGGATGGAAAGGTCACCAGACAGGAGTTCATCGACGGGATCCTGTCCTCCAGTGAGTTTACTGGCCTGAAGGGAGGGATGGACGAGTGTTTATGTCCCTGACACCAGAAACTCACTGTCCTGTTCACATGTACTTCCCAGAGTTCCCTACCAGTCGTCTGGAGATGAGTGCGGTGGCAGACATTTTTGACCGGGACGGAGATGGCTACATCGACTACTACGAGTTTGTGGCCGCCCTTCACCCCAACAAAGATGCCTACAAGCCACTGACCGACGCCGACAAGATTGAAGATGAGGTTTGCGACCTTGACGTGAAATTCAGCCAGCGAATCGTGGAGACTGACCATGTGAATGATATTAAACTCACACTTTGACTTCTGCTCCATCTCAGGTGACGCGTCAAGTAGCGAAATGCAAATGTCCTAAACGATTCCAGGTCGAGCAGATCGGTGCCAATAAATACCGGGTGAGTTGATCTGACCAACCTCCTCCATCTTGCTTCCTCTGCCCCATGATGAACACAGGCCTCTATATGAAGTTCTAGCTGTGTCTATCCACTGGCAAACCTGTTTTATACTGTATGTCCACTGGAAGGTACGTGTTGTCAGTGAAAGATGTGTCTTGATAACAAGGAGAGAAAAACTGACATCTTTTTTTTTGTATTGTTCTTCCCATCCATTTCCAGTTCTACCTTGGAAACCAGGTACATATGACCGCCTCCCTGTGCTCTCATGGTGCTCTGCTCCTTATCCAAGCCTGCGTCTCTCTTTCTCTCTCCCTCACCTGTCTCTCTTCCTCTCTCTCTCTCACCTGTCTCTCTTCCTCTCTCTCCCTCACCTGTCTCTCTTCCTCTCTCTCCCTCACCTGTCTCTCTTCCTCTCTCTCTCTCACCTGTCTCTCTTCCTCTCTCTCTCCTTCACCTGTCTCTCTACCTCTCTTCCTCACCTGTCTCTCTTTCTCTCTCTCCCTCACCTGTCTCTCTTCCTCTCTCTCCCTCACCTGTCTCTCTTCCTCTCTCCCTCACCTGTCTCTCTTCCTCTCTCTCCCTCACCTGTCTCTTTACCTCTCTCTCCCTCACCTGTCTCTCTTCCTCTCTCTCCCTCACCTGTCTCTCTTCCTCTCTCTCCCTCACCTGTCTCTCTTCCTCTCTCTCCCTCACCTGTCTCTCTCTCTCTCCCTCACCTGTCTCTCTTCCTCTCTCTCCCTCACCTGTCTCTCTTCCTCTCTCTCCCTCACCTGTCTCTCTACCTCTCTCTCCCTCACCTGTCTCTCTTCCTCTCTCTCTCTCACCTGTCTCTCTTCCTCTCTCCCTCACCTCTCTCTCTTCCTCTCTCTCTCTCACCTGTCTCTCTCCCTCACCTGTCTCTCTACCTCTCTCTCACCTGTCTCTCTTCCTCTCTCTCCCTCACCTGTCTCTCTACCTCTCTTTCCCTCACCTGTCTCTCTTCTCTCTGCCTGTGTGTTTATTAGCCTCTTCTGTCAGGCTGGGGAACTCAGGAAGTAGATAATCCTCCATCCTCCTCCTGGGCCAGATTACAGGACCCAAATTAAGCCTAGTGCATAAAATACACCTTACTGGGGATTCCCCCACTGGCAATACTGCTTACTTCTACATTAATGAACAAATGAATACATCTGCTTCTGAGTTTCAAAGAATGTGAAATGATTTGGGTTTGAACCCTCTATTGTCATTCCAGTACATTTGGGGATTTTTTAAATTTATTTTATGAGTTAATGTGTTTTAATGTACCTTGCTGGGCAGTTTGGAATTCTGTATAATGCTTTGTGTGTGCTTGTCCACTGCTTCTCTGTCAGTACCTGAGAATGATCTAACAATGGCTGACATGTCTTTGGCTCCAAACAACATTATTATTATTCATTCATTTTAAGCTGGGTTACTTGTGCGACTGTCAGGATGACTTTGCTTGCTTTTAGACTATTATTTACCTATTAATTGAGTTGTTATATGCATGTTGCAATTCAGAATGCACACTTCACATTGGGCTATTAGCTTTGCAAAGCTTACTGGGTGAAGAGTGGTTGTGGGTGGTGATGGTGGTGGTTAGCAGGGTAACGGGTTAAAGAGGGGATATATATATATATATCTTTGTCATTATGCACCAGTTTGTATTGATTTGCTCCACATCAACTGAACCCATTCTTTTGACAGTTTGGTCTGGTTCACTGCTTACATGACTCCTTAGTGGCGGATGAGAATGTAGCAAACAGGGAAAGTCTAAATCTCACCCCTCACCTACACGTTGCCGTTTTGGAAAGCTGTATTCTGGTAAATGGTTATTTTTCAGATGTTTGTTGTGACACCTTTTTTGATTCACCTTCAGATTGTTTTGATTTGTTTTGAATCATCATCTTTTTTTATGTACTTGATCATACAATTTCACTCAGTCGCATTGAATCATTCTGGGAATCATACGGTGGAAGAGCTTGAATTGAAGTGAGATTGTTCCGTTAGGCCCCTCCCACCTGTTGGAGGGTCATCAATGTGGTGTTCTGTTTGAGTGTTACACTGTGATTGGCTAGCCAGACAATAAGTCCCATCGCCCATGTTGTTTCTCAGTGTCTCATTGGAGCATAGCTGCCTTGGTTCTGCATCCCTGTCAATGCATCTTCTAATAATAATGAATGCTAATTGGTCCATAGTGGTAGAAAGTGCAACTGTTCACTGTTGCTGGATATTGCAGGATATTGCTGTCTGTCTGTCTGGTCTATCGTCGTGTTACTATGGAAGCAGCTTATCCGACAGAAAGCATGCAGCTGTGATGTCATTGTGGTGATGTAATGTGTGTTGGTGTTGTATTGAACCCATAGCCACATCCAACTGGCTCTCTCCTGCATTCCACCACATAGAGCTGGGCTCCCTCCATATCTGGCTCTGCTTACAGACTGAATGTAAAGCTTTATTCATGCCAACATGCCCTTGCTTTAAGATAAAGCCTCTGCTTCAAGGCCACTGCTTGGTGTTTTTCGGTGAAAGAACATCTCTCATTTTCCCCAAGGTAGAGGGAGACCATGGTAGTAGAGCGTCCCCTTGTGGTGGGACAGCCACATTGCAGTGTAATGCTCCGGCCACAGTCTTGACTGTGTGTTTTTACCATAATAAGACACACAGCAAGCAGACATCACCACCTAAAATTAGAAATGAACCCTGCATCCCCAGGCAATAAATGAGGCACAAGAACATTTACGTTTACCTGAGCCCTTCATCCTGAGGTTGCCTGTCACAAAACCATGCAGGTTTTAGGACGAAGGATGAAGGTCCAACCCGCCTCACCTTCCTAATCTTACCTGTTCTCTTGATCATGATCAATGGATGAGCCAATCAGATGCATGAATACACCTTCTGATCCTAAGAAGGACAACCCAGTTGGATAGACCATCCATTGTCTTGTGTTGGGAATGAAACGTTTATTTTTGTTTCAATTTGTCACAATCATTTTGGTTTTGGCTGTGCAACATGACAGGAAGTTCCCGAGTCGGTATTATTCGGTATTATCGGTATTATAACTATTATATGTAGTTTATATAATTATATATAATTATATACCTCCAATTATTGGATAGAACAAAACCATATCCCTCATTTTATGGTAAGACGCTACACAGCGCCACGCCGCTGACACACATACGACCGGTGGAAAACCGCGCGTGTCCGGATGGCGTCCGCCGGGTCTCCTCGCGTGTTGCCCAGCCTCGACCCCACCGTCGTCCAGATCTCATTCCCAGGCGGAGCTCTACCGCCCCCTGGCCTCACCCTCCTCTCCGTTCTCCCCTCCCTCTCTCCCTCCCTCCCTCCCTCCCTGCAGTTCGGAGACTCCCAGCAGCTCCGCCTGGTCCGGATCCTGCGCAGCACCGTGATGGTGCGGGTGGGCGGGGGCTGGATGGCGCTGGACGAGTTCCTGGTGAAGAACGACCCGTGTCGAGGTGAGACCGGCGGGGGAGGGGGGGGGCGGGCTGGGACAGGCAGCGGGCGGGGGAAGGGCCCTCAGCCACCGCACACTTGATAGAAAAAAAGAATAATGTTTCACAAGGGAAGGAACTGAAGAGTCTGAGTGTGTGCGTACTGCGTAAGGAGTGTGCGTGTGCGTGTGCGTGTGCGTGTGCGTGTGTGTGTGTGCGTGTGTGTGTGTGTGTCGCTGTACCTTAAAGTATCAAACCCTGCCTACTTCCTGGATGTATTCTGAAAGCTTGTCATCTGTCTGTTCTATTTCCTGACTGTATTTCTATTTCCTGCTCATCCTTCCTCCTGCTTCCCTCTTTGTGACGACGACGACCCCGTGTCATTTCCTCTAGTCCATCACCACGGGAGTAAAATGTTACGCTCCGAATCAAACTCGTCTATTACTCAGTCCCCACTAGGTTGGCAAATCTCACACTTACTCACCCTTCTCCATGAGCCCAGTGGTATGTGTGTCTGCATCTCCGCGTTTGTGCTCGTGTGTGTGTGTGTTTTTATTTTGTGTTTGTGTGTGTGTCATGCCTCTCATCGTGAATGCCGTTAACCATCAAACGAGCTCCGCCCCCCTGTCATCCAGCCCTGTGTGGGCGTCCTGCATGCAGTGCTTGTTTTCTGGTTCACATCCCACCTGAGTCCCTGTTCCTGGCCGGGCTGCTGGAGCTTCTGTACCTGTAGGCCGGCCGCTACTCTGTCCACTTCGCTCTGGACGCCTCGTTCGCAGCGCTGTCCTGTCAAGTGTGCTTTGACAATCAAGAGATAAGATAAACCTTTAATACTCCCCAGGGATCTGCATTACAGCAGTAAGAAAGGACAATCAAATAAGGACAATCAAAGGAATTATTGTTTGGATAAACAATAAGACAGCCTTGAGTTTGCTGCTTTACTCTCAGTCTATTGCTCTTCTGAGCTGTGCTTTATTTTAGAGCTTAGATTATTTTATGACATGTTTATTTTATGTCTGTATAGACTTTATTTTAGTTTTTCTATCATTGATTTGATATTCCTTCATTATTAGAGAACAGTTTTTAACTGTCATTTTATAGAGAGGCTCTTGTGGGGAGGCGTGCCTCAACCTCGGCCATAAAGCACAATGTACCTATAGCCCTGGAGAAAACAGACAAATATGACATAAGCACTATATGATTTTTGAAAAAAGCAACACATTGACCAGTATTTCAGGTGTTTCTTGGACAGCGTAAGACTGGACATCCTGGTTGAACTGTGTGAATCACTCTGCTGTGAAGGGTTGAAGGTCACGGGTCATCACTCCTAATGGGACTGTTTGTTTTCAGGCTCAGCATGTGGATTAGTGATGTGAAACTGCATGTCCATTTTTCATTCAAATGTTTTATTTATATTTTTTTAGATCAGCTTTTTGCACAATTTTACAATGTAACCTAACTTGTAATCATAAACCGTGATGAGCAATATTCATTTCATGGCCTGCTGTATTCCATGAGCAGGTTCTCACCCTCATCCATTGGCTGCTGTGAAATGAATGGGGTTTCTCCACCCAACACCTGCCATATAAGGGCTGGTTTCCTGGACACAGACAAGGAACATAAAATGAAGGAACCACATGGTTCTTGACAGTCATTTTTATGGGATTTTATCTTCCCTTGGCTCCCAGTGAAGCAGTAGTTCTGGATAGAATGGTGAATTTATGACGTACGGTAGCCGACACTTCCTTCGTTTTATGTTCTTTGGACATATTAAATATTAAGCTCAACTAAACCTCTCCACTCTCCTCAATGGAGATTATTCAGTGACCAGGCTTCTTGGTTCTAGACTAGTTTTAATCTGCATGTCTGGGAGACGAGTCCATACCAGCCCGTCCACAGACAGAGGCTTGCCTTGACTGTCTCTCCCTCCACAGCCAAAGGCCGGACCAACATGGAGCTGAGGGAGAAGTTCATCCTGCCGGAGGGCACCACCCAGGTCATGGCCAGCTTCCGCTACAGAGGGCGGAGGTCACGACCCTCGTCCAGGGCCGCCTCCCCCAACAGGTCAAACTCCAGCCACAGCTGCCCCGCCCAGCCAATCCCAGTCCAGACACAGCCCAGCACACCCAAGGTAAGAGAGGGTCTCCCTCCATCCACCCTGCTCTCATCCTCCTCTCCTCATCCTCCTCTCCTCATCCTCCTCTCCCCATCCATCTCAAACAGTCGTTTCTCATCCTTTATCATTGTAGTTGTTGTTGTTTATTTTGACATAGTTTGACATAGTTTGCACTTCTGTTATTATTTGGTCATCTAGTCTCCTCTAGCAGTAGTTGTTTTGATTTCACTTATTATTTTGTCATCTTGTCTTTCTCCGCCTCTTGTAGTATTTTGATTTCTCCACCTGAACCCCATGTGTGTGTTGATTTCTCATTGTTCCCCAGACTCCACAACACATTACCCGCAATTATGATAAACCCTGGCTGGCAAACAGCAAGCCCTCCACCCCTCTTAAATCCTCTGACTCCTTTGACAGCCAAGGCTCGTCCTCTGAGGTATAGTGACTGAATGACCCTGTCCTCCCGACCTCTGGCCTAACTACAGTACAGCCGTCCAACTGAAATCACAACAATCAATCACCTCAGATAGACGTTATTCTGGTCACTGTCATTGATCAGGGCAGTAGGTAACTACAGTATGTGAGTCCATGCTGCTCCATGTTCAGCATCGTTATAGATATATGGATACAAATTAAGATTTGATGCAGATTTCAGTTGGGGTTTTAATTTCAAAATTACTAACTAACCAACTAACTAACTAACCTTGTGCGTCTTGACTGACCCAACCTGTCTGACTCACTGACTGTCTGTCTGTCTATCTTTGTAACTCCACTAGGAACTCACCTGCATTTGTAACTTCTCATTCACTGTCTGCAGTTCACCTTCTCTTTCACAACATTAACTCCCTGCTGGGGTTTGAAGACCCTCTCAGAATGATGAATTATTTAATATATTAGGTACACACAAAAGAGAGTGCTGTATAAAATCATTTGTGTCAGTAGAATAATCCTCAGAAAAAAGGTTTCTGATGGATGCATTTTCAGGTCTGTAAGGAGCTGTTTGGAACCCAAAATGGTTCTTTCTGACCTGAAAGGTGTTCTATGTGGAACCTTTTTTTCAGAGGGTTGCACTACTGTTACAAATGTAGTGGAACTGTATAAAGCACACGTTTTGTATATAGTGGGAATATAATGGAACCCCAGTATAAGAACAGGATCAAGAGGCATCCTGACGTTTTCTGAGAATAAACTTAAACATGGTTCTTTCTGTATTGTTTACGATTGTGTGGTTGACATTTCTCAGAGAGATGCTGTTGACTAATGCAGTTAAACTCTGTGGTGATGGTTTAAGTAATGTATAAAGTATTGACTCAGTTGATCCCTGTGCTAAGCAGTCCCTGGTCTGTTTCAGGGTACGCCCATACAGGGCAGCAGGCTGCGTCTCCCTGGTTACCTGTCGGGGAAGGGCTTCCAGTCTGGCGAGGAGGGCACCCTGATCAACGCTGCCGTGATGAAGGCCAGATCGCACGCTATCGGTGAGCACAGCTCGGCTCTCAGCCTAACACTAGTCCGGGACTAAGAGGGCGTTTCAGTACAGCGTCACCATGAAGTAGCTCAGTTTGTCCTAGATCTATCTGAAATGCTCCAGAAATACACCAGCACAAGATCTCTTATCTCATAAGACGTTCTGATTGCCGTTCGTGCTCCATCAGTGCTTGTTACTAGCGTCGCTACAGTACCTTGTTTTTGTGCATGATGCAGTTCACTATGGGCACTAGCTCGATGGCTAGTAACTGCTGTTATCTGGTTACATAACGAGCTGTGCTGCTGTCTTCTCAGCTGACTCAAGGAAGACCCCCAGCCGACCAGGAAGCAAGGCCGGCAGCAGGGGAAGCAGCAGGAGGGGGAGTGACGCGTCCGACTTTGACATATCAGACATCCAATCGGTGTGCTCCGACACATCAGAGACGGTGGGTGAAACCAGCCGGGCCACGCCCCGGTCCGCTGCCCGGCAACATGGGGGCAAGCCCACCAAAATCCCCACCCCGCAGAGAAGGTCTACCCCCAGCAAACTGGCCAAGCCCTCCAAGAGGTAGTCAGGAAGTTCAGGGGCCGGGAACCCTGGCCTGAGAACTACAACTACAGGAGCCCGGAAGGTCCACACTGAGCGGACTCTCAAGGTCTCACTATGACATGACACAGACCGGAGACACATGAACTGACTGACACTAAAGACTGCATAATGTGTTGATGATTGTTATTTAAAAATCTTGCGAAGATGTAAAATATTCTGTCCGAGAGAAGAGATTGTTTAATATGAAGTGAGAATGGAATGTCCACTGGCCTTGTGTATTTGTCTTAATGTATTTTATGTTGTGTGTATAATGTCAAAATTGCAATGATGATGATGATAATTATTATTATTATTATTATTATTATTATTATTATTATATTATTTTATCTAATTTTGTTGATGCTTAACCTGAATAGGTTGAAAAGAACAAAAGAAAAAAAAATTGAAAAGACTGTACAATGTATGGTAAACTAACCTTTTTACACACTAATGAATGGTGGGGCGTGGCCTATAGAGCTCTGAGAGTTACTGAATGTACTGTAATGATGTCTGTATGCTGACGTGTGAGACTGAGGATGCTGCGTTAAGAAGCCCTATGGGAGCATCTCTACTATCTATCTATTTAAAGTGCAATGATGATATATCTACTGCCGTAAAATAAGCATTTAAAGGGCGATTCAATATACCACAAACTAGTACACACTGCAAAAATAATGTTGGTAAAACCGTTGGTGATGATGGCAAAAAAAAAAAAAAAACGTAATACTCTTAGCTTCACAGTCCTGCTCTTCCTTAGCAAACACAGTTCCTGTTTAGTTGGGTCACCTGACAGCGATGTGCACCGTTGATTGGACAGGTGTCCCCCAGGGTCCTGTATAGAGACAGTCTGTAGAGCATTATTGTGCGTGTTTGGTTAATGTTGCTAGAGTGGAACAGATTACTGTAACCTTTTTGTAATAAATCTGCTTGCAGAAAGCTCCCGTGAATACTGAGGTGGCTCCCAGACTCGGTTCATTAGGCTCATAACACACTGATGAGTTGTACAGTATGAGTGTGTCCTGTACAGCCACCAGAATGTCTGCTGTGTGTGTGTGTGTGTGTGTGTGTGTGTGTGTGTGTGTGTGTGTGTGTGTGTGTGTCATTCCTGTACAGCCACTAGGCCAGATTGCCAATGGACAAGAGAGACAGATGGGTTCTATGGATTATGGCTACAGTAGGTAGATTTGTCATTTCAAGCAACAGCAGCAGAGAATACAGTTGGGTCAGCGACTCATTCTGTAGTCTATGGGAGTATTTATATCTGTTTTAACAGTGTCCCATGTGTGTTAACAGTGTCCCATGTGTGTTACCAGTGGCCCATGGGACCTGGGTATTGATTCACCCAATCATAGTCATTTTATTTCCATGAATCTCTCAGTCTTAGTTGAGCCGGTCTCAGCCCAGCCAGGCTGTATCCTGCTCATCTCTGGGGTGGATCACGCCTCTCTGCCCTGCAGGAATGTTTGCAGAGCATCTCGTGCAGAGCTGCGACATACTGCACCTCTCTCTCAATCCCAGCATGCCCTGGGAACGCGGGCACTTTCTGGAAGAGCCTAGAAAATGAAAAATACACTTAAAAGTTTGATTGTTGCCATACTGTCACAACACAACCACATCCATACACAATTACCAAATAATTGTGTATATTTCCCATTGTATTCTCCCACCAACGAACCGTACAATTAACAGGCACCTTCGTTTCCACCTGACAGGTAGGCCTACCTGGGATTAAGACCTAATGCTTGTTCCGTGCTGAACCTATAGCAGGCCCAGTGAGCGCGTCTTACATGCTGAACCTATAGCAGGCCCAGTGAGCGCGTCTCTCAGCAGGTGACGCTCTGAGGGACGAGGGCAGCTCCCCAGGGGTCCAGGGTGGAGTGGGCAGATCCCCAGGGGTCCAGGGTGGGGTCCAGGGTGGAGTGGAGCGCAAGGGTCAGCTTCTCCCTAGACTCGCAGTTTGAATGGTCCTCTGTTCCACTCACAGCCTGGCCTAGGGATGGACCTTTAGAATCGGATATATCGTCACTGCGGGAACTGTAACGGAACCGTCTGCAGTCAACACCGGGGGCCTCTTTTTGTAGGAATATGTAAGTGTTTTTAAAAAATGATTTTCTACATTATAACCAAGGGAATATTTTGGGTTTGCTACGGAATATGAAACTGAAATACAATTGTAAGATTTGCTTGATAGGAGGTTCGTGTTGGCTGGGTGCATCCTCAATTCCTCAGTAGTCATGACCCTCTTTGCCATCTGGTTAAATGTTCTGTTCATGGCAAGAGGGACTTATTAGTGTTTTGTGGATGAAACTAGGCCTATTGCTGAATGGTGTCATAGGTAAGTATGAATATATTGGATTACAACGAAATAGAGATGGTTGGCTTCTCATAAATGGTGTGCAGATGCGCGTGAATGGGCCGTTTGTTCCCAAGAATGTCTTCATTGTAACGTTCATTTGATGTGACTGATTGATCTGTGATCTGATATTTTTAACATTATAATCGACATAATCTAATATATTTCTAACGAATTTTCTCCTGGTAAATCATTAGTGCAATATGTTTTGGTGTTATATGCCAAGCTTTCTTTATCCTACACTTTTCAAGATAAGCATTCGTTCCAGGTGAAACGGAATTATGTTTTCCATGCATGCGTTTCTTTTGAAATAGCCTATTATGTTTTATACATTTGGATTTCTCATGATTATGGCGGCATTCACCATAAGTATTTGCTCAATTATCTGTCCATGAGCTATTGGGCTTTGAGGTTCATTAAATTAGTCGCAAATCGAATTGATTAAGTATTTCCTATATTTTTGCAGGCATGTATAATCTCTGACAGACTCATCTAAAAACAGAAATGCCAGCCTTAAAGGAGATCCTGGTTCTCCCAGTCCTTCTAGCCATCTTCGGATTAACAAAATGCCAAGAATTACCAAGTAAGTTCTAGAATTGTTCCTCGTTTTCTATTCATATTGGAATTGATATGTTGTTTGATGTGCCATTTATTTTCAATAACATGAGTTCAGCTGTTCGGCTACGTAAAACTATTCTATTGATATGATAGACCTAGTCATAAATTTGTTTTATGATTCATTTTAAATTACAGTCATATTATTTGACAAGGTAATGTAGTAACATTATTCAGTGTTGTAGCTCATCGTCACCAGCAGATGGCAGCACTTGCCTATAAGAGGGTCAAAGAGGGTTGACCGTGAAAGAGGAGCCCTGTCACATCTATACTGTAGTGACATATTCATCAGAACCTCAGTGATGTCACTCTGATGTCACTCAAACCTCCTAACGTCACACTCCCTGAATCAAACTGTTACGTGCAGCTTTATGAAAGGAAACCCAGAATATCAGTCTCCTCTCTTGTCCTACAATGTCCAAACCAGCTCCTCTATACTATTAATGTCTAGAAAAAAAAGTGTTAACAATCACTCCATCCTGCCCCCTGCGTACTTGTGATGCAGGGGCCACACAAAGCACCCATATTGTCTAGAAAGCATCCATACTTGGTAGATAGCATCATCTGTACTGTTGTTCTGTACTGTCCCCTCCATGCATGGTAAACTGAGTTGAGTGTTTGTGCTGTGAGGTTTCGACCTGCTGGAAGAGTTCAGCGTTTCTGGCTCCAGAGGGGTGAAGAGAGTGGAGGGATCCGGACCTGATACTGTGGCCTACCGTGTGAACCCCGCCATCCACCTACGCAAGACCATGAGGTATTGCATCACCCGCCTGGAGCCACATACAGCCGGGCATGTCCGGGTGTGAAAATCAAACCCGCCTACCTCCATCAATGTGTGGTCAACCCCAGCTCACAAACCTGACCCTCATTCCTCACTGACACTGAATAATCGTGTTTATCTTAAAGTTTCCTTGCATGCAAGCGTTCAACATGAGCCTGTGGTGCCTCGCTCTCCAGACCTATAGCGCAGGCAGTGTGTAGCCTGTATGGTAACAGGCAGGATCAGCCCCTCTCCTCTCTAGACCTTCCCCAATGGCTTTTCCATGGCTTTTCCACTCATTGTAATTATGCCCACTTCCAAACAACATATTTGATTTCCTTCACGGCATGGAACCTCCCAGGTCTCCCCTCGGGATTCAGACGGCCAGTGGAGAACTCAACCAGGGACTTCTGGATGGATAGCATACTTATTTGTTGATTAGCTTAATGATGTGGTTGGTTAAAACATGAATCCTTAGCAACCAATATGGAAATGGAAATTGTTACATAACCATACATTGGGTTAGAGGAGAGGAGTCTCGTTGACACTTTGTTGCCGCACACATGGAGCTATATTTGTTTACTTGTTTAATTGTATTTACAGTAGACTGTAGGCCTATTGCTTCCTGGAGGGCAGATAGCAGCACTAGTCAGTGTGTTTGTTTGATATTTCCTCTCAGTGTTGCTCCCAGCCAGGCCGTCCTCGCTCAACCCTCTCCCTGCCTCAGAACTAACTAAACACTGCTTAACTATGGAGCAGGAACGTGCAGCACTGGAAATCAAATAATCAAATATACATCACGGATATAAAGAATGACCGATCTTCAGTGTGGAAGTACAGCATCAAACAAGAATGGTTTGTCTTGACAGAGGGCCAGTGTGGGACCCGGGGGTGTGGGTGGGCTGGGGACCAGACCATTGTTTTTGAAGACATTAACTGTGGATGAATGAGTTTCTCTTTCCAACCCTGGAGGAAATCACAAATGTTACAAAATTGAGTAACCCTGTTTCTGTTCACTCGTTCTAAAGAACATGGTCTAGTTTTGTTTCCTAATACTTGCCTGTTCTCTGTTTGTTGGGTATATGCGTGGACTCAGGTTGAATGGTAATCCTCATCTCCTACAGTATGTAACCTATATCTTTTCATAAGAGCAGTCAACAGGAGAGTGGCGCCCTAAAGGACAAATACAAGGGGGACCCTAGGAAGAGGGCTTCTCAAACACCACAATAATCTAGATTAAACCATTTATTCCATAGACAGCCCTCTAAACCAAGTGTTGTACACCGTGGAAGATTTAGTAGAATCCCAACGCTGTCCTCGATTGTCCCTTCTCTTAGCGACGTCCTCCCAGATGGACTTCCCTCCGACTACTCGGTCATCGCCACCTTCAAGGTCACCAAGGACTCGGCCAAGCGCTCCTGGAACCTGTGGCAGGTCAGCGACCCCGAGGGGCGGGAGCAGGTAGGCCTGCGCTTCCAGGGCGACACGCGCACCCTGGACTTCTTCTACACCGGCCCCCGCGGGACGCAGATGCTGCGGACGTTCCACCGCGTGGAGAAGCTGTTCGACGGGGAGTGGCACAAGCTGGCGCTGAGCGTGAAGGGCGGCCAGGCCAAGCTGCTGGTGGACTGCGAGGAGGTCAGCGCCGAGCCCATCGACGAGCCGCGGCCCGTCATCCGCCGGGGGTACGCCTCCATCGTGAAGCGGGCGGTGGGCGACCGCTCCGTGTCGGTAAGTACTCGTGTGGCGCTGAGCCAGGCGCGCTAATCGCTCTCTGGGACTCTGGAAACACTCGCGTTTTTTTGGGGCCGTATGGATATTCTACAGATGCACATACTATCAATAAACAGAGTCAACGGCACCGGCTAGGGTCAGCTGAGGGTCATGGACTGTTTGTTGACATTGAGTTGACCATCTGCAGACCATCTGTAGGGCCACCCTTAAAAATGAGTTGTTATGAAAACTCCCACACTTAAGTCAGGGTGTAAACTACTACTGGGTAGAAAACATACATGGATGTGTTGTGATGTTCCAGGTGGACCTGCAGCAGATGGATGTCTCCTGTGACCCCGAGCAGGCCTACTCCGAGGGCTGCTGTGAGCTCTCCAGCGTGGTGAGCCTCAGACCATCATCACCGCGGCCCACGGGTCCTTTTACTCTCGGTGAGAGATGTGTCTGACACAGCCTGTTTTTTACTTCTCCCCCTCCCTCCCTCCCTCCCTCCCTCCCCGCTCCCTCCCTCCCTCCCTCCCTCCCTCGCTCCCTCCCCCGCTCCCTCCCTCCCTCCCTCCCTCCCTCCCTCCCTCCCTCCCTCCCTCCCTCCCTCCCTCCCTCCCTCCCTCCCTCCCCTCCCCTCCCTCCCTCCCTCCCTCCCTCCCTCCCTCCCTCCCTCCCTCCTTCTTGCCCTCTTTCCCCCCTTCCTCTGTCTCCCTCTCCCCTGACAGTGTGGGGGCTATGCAGAGATCGGTCTGACTGCAGGCAGGGCCTCCTGTAAGTGTCTGCATGGCCAGCCTGGGGTCCAGGGCGCTCCAGGGCCAAAGGTGACTGAACCCTTCCAGAATGTCAAGTTTCCTAGACAGCGTAATGTAAAGTTAACTGGAGACAATACTGTAAAGTATATTACACTCTACATTTACTAGTTTATTTACTGATTTAAAAAAAACAACATTTAAGCCTAGGAGATTAGTCAAATTTACTAGAGAGACTATAATGAAAATGTTACTATTTATTGTAATGTAAAGTTTACAGCCCCTAGAGGCCATAATGTAATGTTTACTAGAGACCATTCTATAGATGTCTATCAGTGCCTTACTACAGCAGACGGGCTGCTACTGGTCTGAGGCCAGTACCTAGGTCATGTTAACTTCCCTTAGGTTTACCCATCCATGCTAACTTCCTGTTTGTTAACACTCATTTCCTGCCTGCCATTCAACCACAGGGTCACAGAGGTTTGCCAGGCAACACAGGAGAACCAGGAAAACTAGGGAACTGGGTAAGAACACCACAGACTCCATCTCGCTGCAAGTTTCAGAACTCAACTGATTTCAGCTTTGGCTTCAACTAGCCAATAATATATCTCTCACCGTGTATGTTTTTGATGTTAGTTGACTCAGGCCTGACATGCACATGTTGGGCACGGTCCACTCGGCTCACTGCAGAGGTGCAGAGTTAAACTGAGCAGAGAGAGAGAGAGAGAGAGAGAGAGAGAGAGAGAGAGAGAGAGAGGATTCAATTGGAAAACCACTGACCCCGCGTATTATTATGCAGTGAAGTGAGTGAAGTTGTGGAAAGCGTCAGTGGAAGGATGAGTGGGACAGGGCGCGAGCAGCAGGGACGGAAACAGGGCTGGAGTCAGGAGGGCCGCGCCTAGTGATGGGAGTAAACACACACACATCCCTGACGCCGCTATAGGCAGCAGTCCTGGTGGGCCGCAGAGTTCGCCTCAGGAAAATTCCTAGAAAATCGGATGTAGATGGGTTCTAAGGATCTCTCATGACTTCTTGGAGAATGTGAGCAGAGCTTAATGAATCCCAGCACCGCACACGCAGTTCAATCACAATCAGATAGTGTTTCGCTGGCAATGCATGATGTTTCCCACTACTCCATTCTAGACTATTCTAGTATACTCTAGTATACTCTAGACTAGTCTATTCTAGTGTAGTATATTCTAGTCTATTATACTGTAGTCTAGTGTAGTCTATTCTAGTGTAGTCTATTCTAGTGTAGTCTATTCTAGTGTAGTCTAGTGTAGGCTATTCTAGTGTAGTCTAGTGTAGGCTATTCTAGTGTAGTCTAGTGTAGGCTAGTGTTGTCTGTTCTAGTGTAGTCTGACGCTGTCTATTCTAGTGTAGTCTAGTGTTGTCTATTCTAACGTGGCCTACTGTACTACTACAGCTTATGATCATTAGTGTTTATTATTGCGTCATTAGGCTATGATGCACAATAGCAAACATTTAATTCTTCAAAGGGGGGAACCTCTTAAAATCTAAACAGTTCAGAACTTCTTAAAATGTAGACGAAAGGGCACTGTTGTTGTGTCAACAGTTTAATTAAAGGGCACAGCATCAGGATCTCATTACATGCATACGTTTGACTGAGTGAACATAGCCCTGTTTGACTGAGTGAACATAGCCCTGTTTGACTGAGTGAACATAGCCCTGTTTGACTGAGTGAACGTAGCCCTGTTTGACTGAGTGAACATAGCCCTGTTTGACTGAGTGAACGTAGCCCTGTTTGACTGAGTGAACATAGCCCTGTTTGTATGCTCTAGGCACAAAACATGATTATTTTCATTTGAAGAGTTATGACTAATTTAGCTCTTTGAAGTAGCTCCAGTTGTCAGTGGCATGTTGGAGCAGCGTGATGCGTTTTAAACCCGACCCAGAGAACGGGGAACATGTGCCCGGTAGTGGGATGGGTTCTGCACCGGATCTGAGCGGACTGAGGCTCGTCTTCTACTGGACATGAGAAATGAGTCGTTGAGGTGTGGCTTAACTGCCCTGCCTGCCCTTTCCAGACCAATATCCACACACACATGCAGACTGACACACACACACACACACACACACACACACACACACACACACACGCGCACACATGCACACACACAGTTCAGCAGTCCCTCAGACCCAGACAGACAGTGAGTGATGTTCATGTCGTACTGTACCCTATCCTAACTCATAAAGTCCCTGGTTGGAAATTTACTTAACGCGCCAGATGGTTTGCTTCACATAACCATCTGGGAACTCTCAGTTGGAAACTGTTTGGGAATGGGCGGGCACTTTCAAAAATACTTGGCAGGCAATTGGATGAACCATCTATATTACCGTCTATCACACGTTCACTTCAACCGCTCCTCGCTGTCATAAACCCGCCCAGCGTAGCTGTTTGTATTTCAATTTCCTCAGAACCAACGCTGATTGGCGAGATCGTTTTCTGATCTGGCACAAACTGATCTCAATGGAGAGTATCCAGACTTATCAAAAATCAGGATGGTCTCATGAGGCTAGTTAGAAATTGCCCTGCTTGCCCCTTCTTGACCAACACACACACACACACACACACACGCACACACACACGCACACGCACACACACACACACACACACACACACACACACACACACACACACACACACACACACACACACACACACACACACACACACACACACACACAGTTGATCAGTCCCTCAGACCCACACAGAGAGTGAGTGATGTTCATGTGAGTGATGTTCATACTGTACTCTACCCTCACTCATGGACTCATGAAGTCCCTGGTTGGAGATTGCCCTGCTTGCCCCTTCCTGACCAACACACACACACACACACACACACACACACACACACACACACACACACACACACACACACACAGACAGTGAGTGATGTTCATGTCCTCCTACTCCCCCCTCAGTCGGGGGCCCAACATCTGCTTTGTGTGACTCAGTAGAACCGCGCCCCCCTGCCAGGAGGCCTATCACAGACCAGGGAAGGTTTATTGCCACCCCCGCTGGCGTCTGAGACGGGCATTTCCTGGTACAGAGCTGGACTTCCCCCCAGAGGAGCTGGGTGGTCCCTGTCCCCTTCCCTCCTGCTGCCTGTCTCCTTCCCTCCTTCCCTCCCTCCCTCCCTCCTTGTCTGAACCTGGGACTAACAGCTAGAAAGACTCTATCAGTTTGCAGTCTTGCTTACTTACTCAATTAGGCTTGTCTCTCATATGGAACCTAAAAGATGGTAACAGAAGTTTGGGCAGCCAGTTGTCATGCCTGGTCTGGGTTAGCCCTCTGGTCTGGGTCAGCCCTCTGGTCTGGGTTAGCCCTCTGGTCTGGGGAAGCCCTCTGGTCTGGGTCAGCCCTCTGGTCTGGGTTAGCCCTCTGGTCTGGGGAAGCCCTCTGGTCTGGGTTAGCCCTCTGGTCTGGTCTGGGTAAGCCCTCTGGTCTGGGTTAGCCCTCTGGTCTGGGTTAGCCCTCTGGTCTGGGTTAGCCCTCTGGTCTGGGGAAGCCCTCTGGCCTCTGACCAGGCCTCTGACATCTAGCACCGGGCCAGCTGTCTGACGGCCTCTGCCCAGCTAACCGAGGCTAGCCTCTGCCTAGCTAATTGAGGCTAGCCTCGGCCTAGCTAACTGAGGCTAACCTCTGCCCAGCTAACCGAGGCTAGCCTCTGCCTAGCTAACTGAGGCTAGCCTCTGCCTAGCTAATTGAGGCTAACCTCTGCCCGGCTACAGTAAGTGAGTGTAGCCTCTGCTCTCTGGCTAGCCTGGCTGAGGTTTCCTTCCAGACAGGCTGACGGTGCACGCAGCGGTTCTGGGTGAGATGGTTAAATAAACCCGCATCACAGAGGGATCCTGGCTTTGCCGTGTTTGTTGTCCCAGGGATATATAGCCAGTTGGCCAACACACGATTCATAAAAGTGGTGGAAATGGGCATATTAAAAACAGAAACATTGTTCTATCCCTGAGCTAACACCGCTCTTTCCTGCGGCATTCACCGATGCCCTCTCCTCTGTCTTCCACTAATGTGATTACGGCTCCTAAATACACATCTATATGTATCTGACACTTAATTGTGGTGGTGTTTTACAACCCACTGCAGCCTCAACTCAGATTGTGTTCCTCTGTAAACATCTGGACATTCAAGGAAAAGTTAATACAGCCACGGAGACCTCAAGGACTGGACTAATATTCCACCCACAAGGCACAGTGAATCCATGGACTGTAATTCACTGTCATAACCAAACCTTTGACAAATGTTGCTTCAGTTTCTCTTCTGTCCTGTGCCATCAATCAGTGTCA
>NC_140258.1:13339370-13529370 GCF_949987555.1 Borostomias antarcticus
ACAGCAACATACAGTAGAGTACACTAGTACTAGTATACTTACAGGTAGCAGAAGAGTGGCATAATACTTCTGGACAAATTGAAGGTAAAAAATGAAGGTAAATATAAATTGGAGTTTAATGAATTAATTTAAGGCAGCAACAGTAGCATACTATGTATATTGCGTCATTGTGTTGAATAATGATATAAAATATGATTTAAAGTTAGAAATCACATACACTGTACAGCTGTTCAGCAAGATTCCACGACCAATATATCTAACGTCGTAGTAAAGTCATGAGAAGGACAAATGAAATATCACATAATCCAGCTCAGAGATATACTGTATGTATAATTCATTCTTTACATGTCTGGTGGAGGTGGTGATGGTCATGTTAAGGGCAGTTTATGGTTTTAGGTTTCTGTGGTGTCAGGAGCAAAGCCATCATATAACTCACTGCTACCCCAGAGTCATCTGAATCTGAGTCATCTGTCACTCGTCCCAGAGTCATCTGAATCTGAATCATCTACAGTATGACTAGACCCTGCTCGTCACTACCCTGGAGAGTTATCTGAATCTGAATAGGAATCGGAGTCATCTGTCACCATATCTACTGCTACTCCAGAGACATTCATATGAATCAGAATCAGAATCTGGATTTGGTTCTGAATCTGAATCATCTGTCACCGGACCCACAGACATCCAGGGGAGCGGAACAAACAAGTGAATAATGAGCGTGTTTCCCTTGACTGCGTTGGGGCTTTGGTTCTCAGACAGCTGCTCAAACTGTACTGACTGGATCCCATGATGATTGTGTTGTTGGCTGCTAGTAGTGAGTGTGAGAGAATCCATCAGTTACTCACTGATCTCTCTCCAATGTCGGCTCTCACCTCAAGATACACCCAATATTAGACACAACACAGACGTACAACATTTCTAGAACTTTCATCCCGACATTAATTCATCAATGATTCATCAATAGTTGGTTTTAAGTGCCTTCATTTGTTGTATTGAAGCTGAGGTAAAGGCTGTTATAGGATTGCTGTAATGCTTTTCACAGCAGAGGATGTCTGTGATGTTGATGAATATACAGAGGAAATACACATCGTCTACAGACAGACTTTCAGAAGCACATGTTTTTGTGACATCACCATACATCACAACAGAGGCCGGCCACTCCAGGGACACACTGAGCGCGCTCACATCCTGCCTCTGGACGAGAGAGAGGGCCACGATGGCAAAGCATTGTGGGCCGTCAAAGAGTGGTGGAGATTAAAATGTCCTGAGGGTTGATGTACTATATGAAGGGCAAAGACCAACAGCAGGAGTGAAGGCCTTCTTCTGTTCCAGACTCACATAGAGATGAGACACTTCTGCTCTGATATGTTCAGACAGTCCACGACTACTGAGAGCTGAATAGACCTCAGCCTGTTCCGAGCCGTGAAGACACACGATGAACTGTGAGGTCAAATACCCCCAAAGCATCGTCATTTTACCATAACCTTTTGTTTCAGGGAGATAATGGCATCCAGGGCATCCAAGGTCCTAAAGGAGCCCAGGTACAGTCTGTTCCAAGACACAATTCATCTTCTATAATATCAGTAAAGCTCATTTATGCGTTAGATACTCACTGTGGTGTTATTTCTTTTCAAAGGGAGAGAAAGAAAAGAAGGGCCCTAAAGGCGCGGTGAGATGTGCCTTCTGTGTTTTTCTGCTTTCTTTCTTGTCCAGTGCCAGAGTGGCGAGCTCCAAGCCTCATTCTAGTTTATTATTGTAATATTATTCTAGTTATAAAATAGCTTCAGCATGGTTGGATTTCTACAGCTCTTTGTGTAACATGACAAATGTAATGTTTGGAGATACATTCGCCCAGTGATGTTGAACACTGCACTTGCATGTTTGTGGGCACGTGTATGTGTGTGTGTGTGTGTGTGTGTGTGTATCTATGCATTCTGAAGGTGGGAGACCAGGGTAAACGTGGACCCCTGGGGAGCCAGGGGAAGAGGGGTTCAGGGGGCGAGGCCGGGAGGAAAGGCCCAGTCGGAGTCAAGGGGGTTCGGGGAGACGGAGGAGTGGTCGGCTTCCAGGGACCTCCAGGACCACCGGTGAGTCCAGTCCAGACCAGACAGACAGACAGCGGGACAGACAGACAGACAGACAGACAGACAGACAGACAGACAGACAGACAGACAGACAGACAGACAGACAGACAGACAGACAGACAGACTGACAAGACAGACAGACAGGGAGACAGACACACATACACTGACTAGACAGACAGACAGACAGACAGACAGACACACACACACACACACACACACACTGACAAGACAGACAGACAGACAGCGGGACAGACAGCGGGACAGACAGACAGACAGACAGACAGACAGACAGACAGACAGACAGACAGACAGACAGACAGGATATGTTGACCCCTACTAGCTGTTCTCCATGCAGCAGCTGCTCTTTCAGGAGTCCACACAACACACAGGAACATCCACGACTCAGTTCACTAACAAAGTTCACGTTGTCTTGGGAGGGAACCACACAAATGTTGAATAGTAAAGTATTTATAGACTGTTGGAGGCAGAGAGAAAAGGAGGGAGTCGTATTATCTGACTGCAGTCAGATGTGAGTCACGTTGTTCAACATGATCTGAATGACCTACTTGCTGCACTTAGTGATCAGACACACAACTTCCTTTCGCGTACGAGGGAATGTAGAAATCAGCCACAATAAGCGCTGGTCTCCTCCAGTGCACCAGTCACCATCCACACTGGTTCACCACAGGCCATCGTGTCTTTGGTGAGGCATCAGAAGAGACCCTGATAGCACCCAAACCAAAGTAGTTATTCTTTTAGCGTTCACTGCCGTCATTAAAGACAATTGGTGCTCCCAGTGAGTGGTGAGAAGGCCGATGTTGGAGGCCTTTTAACAGGAGCCTCATTAGTGCTGGTGATTTAGTGACTCACAGCCAGGGTTTCTGGTTTGTTAGGCAGTAAATCCATAATGAGCTTCGATCGTAAAGAAATATGGTTGGCTGCTCCCCTCCCCTCGTTCTCTCCGGGCCCACCCAGCACTTATGCTCTGCTCTCAGAGGCCGCCATGCCGATAGGTGAGCCCCGCCCCTTCGCCCCTTCCTGTCACATCCTGTTATGTTTCCATGTTTCCTGCCGGCGGTACCTCGTCCCTCGGGTGTCTCCTCCTGTGAGGGACGCGGTCCTGATTGGTCCTGATTGGTCCTGATGTCCTCGGCCAAACGTACACTTGAACATACTTTCGCGGTTTGTTTGACTTACTGCACCCCCAGAGCCAGAGCACTTTTGGGAACCTGTTCATTCAATCAATCAATCATCTTTATTATGCAGACTCATGGTCCATTACAATACACATACAACTAACATTTTAAAAGGAACCAGTGTTTCCACATACAGCAGGATTGCTTTCAATCTACAGTGGAAAGCATAGAGTGCATTTTGAGTGTTGGTGCTCCGCTGTCTGACCCGGGCCCTGCTGTGTCCCCCAGGGGCCCACGCTCCCGGCCCAGCACGTGATCGAGGTGTGCAAGCGGGTGGTTCTGGAGCAGATGTCCAAATTCGCCAACTCAGTGAAGAGGACGTGCGCCGCCGTGTGCCCGCTGTACGGCGAGGTGCCCATGGGGGCCCCTGGACCCCCCGGACAGAGTGGACCGCCCGGACCCCTTGTAAGGATCAATTTAATTAATCAATTATGCAACTCAAAACTTTTACCAATGCTTTCATTGGTTTTTCAGCTAAAGTTTACAAAGAGATTTAGATGCTATTGCAAGTGTTTTGATCACCCAGCCCCTCTCCGGCCCCCAGGGATGAATTCCTTCCTGGTTTATTTGAATACGGACAGATACAAACACATTGGCACCCTGCGTACACTCGCCTGATGCGTTGCACCACAGTATGCCCTGATTGTGCAAACACCTGTCCCAACACATCATGGGGATCGCTTTGTAAGTCTCTTTGGGTCTGCTAAATGGCTGTAATGTAATGAAATAGAGTTTATTTTGTAGCTTTTCTTTGGGGGGGGGGGGGTGTGCCTCGCAGGGAATATGCCCAGTATGGACCTGGCTGCTCCAGGACGATTCCTCTGAGCCTGGTTAGACTTCCAGGTGCTTCGCTCGGCAATTCTGCTGAGGCACTATGAACATACATTACCTGTTAATGTCTCTCTCTGGCCAAGGGAAAAGCTATACAGTACAAGCCTGGAGTGAGAAAGAGGCTGAGAGAGAGAGAGAGACAGAGAGAGAGAGAGAAGAAAGGGAGAGCGCTAGAGAGAGAGAGAAAGAGAGACGAGAGAGAGAGATGAAGTATTTGGCAGTGTAGGTTGGAATGAAAACATTCAGACTTTCCACGTCCCTGTGAAGACAAATAAGAAGTCACAGACGAAGCTCTAGCCGTGCGCTGAGCACTTCTTGGAGGGGTCGTCCTTCTGCTCTCTGGAGTGGAAAGAGCCTTTTCCATATCTGTTCCTAAGCCCTCAGTAGGGACCCACCCTGTCCAGAGTCCCCTCACTTCCTCTCCTCTCAGATCGATAAAAGTAGCCACAAACGTATATAAATACTCCACTTGTATTGAGCTGTCAAGGCCGCTGGTCACTTCCCCTGAACACCCAGTGGAGCTGAATGTAGCATCCCGTGGTTTGGCAGTAGTCTAAGCATTGTATGAGAGACAGATGAAATCAGTTATTATTTCTTTTCCGTATTTTGTTCAGACATGTAGGTTTCAGTCAAGCCTCCATAGCCTGCCAGTAGTTGTCATATAACTGTATCAACACTGAGCAGAGTGCCACAATAACCAGGCTACTTATTCCTAGCCAACTATTGTACTGTAAACCTTTTCTTTTAGCACACTTCCTACGCCTACATATACTTTACTAGTGATTTGACTGTAAATGTCAGTCCCAAGGTCTCTAATGCAAGTGAGAGCCAGACAAGCTAAAAATGTACATATTACTGGACACATTCCACAGAAAGGAGACACAAGCATCAGTGAAGCTGCATGTTTTGTTTGCAGGTTGATGGTTATTGTGTTTGCAGGGTGACCCAGGGGTTGATGGTGGGGTGACCCAGGGGTTGATGGTGGGGTGACCCAGGGGTTGATGGTGGGGTGACCCAGGGGTTGATGGTGGGGTGACCCAGGGGTTGATGGTTGGGTGACCCAGGGGTTGATGGTTGGGTGACCCAGGGGTTGATGGTTGGGTGACCCAGGGGTTGATGGTTGGGTGACCCAGGGGTTGATGGTTGGGTGACCCAGGGGTTGATGGTGGGGTGACCCAGGGGTTGATGGTTGGGTGACCCAGGGGTTGATGGTTGGGTGACCCAGGGGTTGATGGTTGGGTGACCCAGGGGTTGATGGTTGCTGTGTTTGCAGGGTGACCCAGGGATTGATGGAGTGGACGGAGAGTTGGGACAGCGAGGCTTCTATGGAGAGGCTGGAGACCCAGGCAGAATAGGATCAACAGGTGAGACACCCAATAGTGTGTGTGTGTAGGTGTGTGTGTGTGTGTGTGTGTGTGCATGCATACATGCCTATGTGTGTGTGTGTCTGTCTCTCTTTGCGTCCTTGCATGGTGAATTGCGTTGTATTGTTCTAGAGCTGGTATAACGTCATGCTCATAGTCCATTGCCCCTCAGCCAAACCAATGAAACTGTACGATATTTATGAGCCGTTTTATACATTGATTCAGCGATGACCTCATCAATGCACATGGTCATTAATCAACATGAACAGCTTCTTCTGCTTTCTTTCTCTATTCCTTTATTTATTTATTTATTTTATTTATTTTTTGGGGGGGGGGGGGTCTGTGGGATGTTCAGGGTATATATTATCATCTACAATGTAATATTGTTATTGTGTGTGTGTGTGTGTGTGTGTGTGTGTGTGTGTGTGTGTGTGTGTGTGTGTGTGTGTGTGTCTGCCAGGTGACCGAGGAACGCAGGGAGACAAGGGAGCGAAGGGCCACGGCCTTCCAGGCTACATGGGAGACCAGGGGCCCAAGGGTAAATCCTTCTCCGCATCTGCATTGTCCCGTTATATCTAGGTGAACAGCTGGATCTGTCAGTCATGTCTGGATGAACAGCTGGATCGTTCAGTCATGTCTGGATGAACGGCTGTCTCATTTATAGCATGTTCACACCTGATCTAAGAGCAGCAGACAGGACCCTGGACCTTGAGTGACCCCATGTTCTAGTTAACCTTTATGCAACAGAGACTGAATGACAGAGCAAGAGGGAAGAGTGTGTTGACGTTCTGACTCTGTGTAGATCTTTACCATATAACTACAGTACATACAGTATACTGACTCTATATCTCTGTCATTCCTATGACAGGCTAGCTCCCCCTTTCTACAGCCTCATGCTCAACCCAAAGCTATTCTGAATGGAGCCACAGATACCTATGGCTTTGACACTGATTCTATCTCTCTCTCCATCATCCTCCCTCCCTCCCTCTCCCTGCTCTCCTCTCCATCACCCTCCCTCCCTCCCTCCCTCCCTCCCTCCATCTCCCCGCTCTCCTCTCCATGTCCCTCCCTCCATCCCCAGGTCAGCGTGGGCGTCAAGGCAGGGTCTTCAACGGTCAGCCAGGCCGGCAGGGAGAGAGAGGTCACGGGGGTCGGCCGGGCCTGAGGGGTCACCCCGGTCTGAGAGGGGTACCTGGCATCTGTCTGACCTCTGGCTGCGCCCTGCTCAACGCCTCGGTCAGCACCCCTCTGCCAACGCCCATGCAGGCGACCCAGAGGTTGAGGCAAAGACGCCCCTAGAGACGCACAGGAAGCAGGAAACAGGAAACGGTCAGCAACATTGGTCCTGCTGATTGGTTGTTGAGACAAGGGGGAGGGTAGGAAGAGAGGGAGAGAGGGAAAGGGAGAATGAGGAGTTGTCGTTTGTTAATAAATGTATTAAAGTGTGGTCAAATCAAATGCTTCAATGTAAATATGCATACATCTCCAACCCTGAAAGACTCACACTGACACCATTGCCATTTGACCCCCTCTGAATCTGGAAATCTTCTCTGGAAATTGTTTCTGGCAAATAAACATTCCATGTTCGTGGTTCATTTGAAAGACCGGTAGTACAATGTATAAAATTTAAAATCTTTGTTTGACACGTTTTATTTAAACTGATCTCACATGAATCCTAGATGTCTTCGAATATCACTGTTCTTTATAATAAAAGTCCAGAAAACGACCGCTAACTTGTTTTACTCCACCAACGGTTCTCTTTGATCAGCTTCTTTCCTGGGTGGTTTCAGGAGGCTGATCGTTCAGTGGAAACCACCAAACATGGAGTGTTTAGATCATGGTGTGTCATTCATGTCAGAGTGAATGAAACCTAAAGCACAGATTTAACCCTAATGTTGTCTTATAGTCAAAATTGACCCGCCACTATATTTAACAACAGAGAAAATTATAAAAGTATTTTTTTTTCCAACTTTAAATTTGATGACTTTTCCTAGAGTGACCCCAACATTAGAAAAAGTGAAACATCGCCTTTGTACACCACTGAGCCTATCCAGATCGGACCGATTTCAACCAAGTTATAGGCACAGCCCCATTGAACCCCATTCAGTTGGGACTGCCTGCCATTCATTCTCATTCTCATTGGAGACCCCTAGATGGCCTCGGGGAGGGCCACAGACACAGGGTCTTCTCCGGGGGGTGCAGGCTGACCCGGGTATGGCCCCTTCCCGTTTTTTCCAATGTTTTTGTTTTGTATCTATTATCTTATTTTATTCTTATTTATTGTGTGTTGTAATAAAAATGAGTGGTGTCCACCATTAAATACAGTCTTTATGCACTGTGAAGAAGGAAAACCCAGATATCCACACAGTTTGTGATGAATGACAGGTTGTTTCTTTGTGCAAAACAGATTTGGGATTTAAAATTCAATGCTGCTTTATTTTCGGGGCCTAGTGAAGGCGGGTCATTTTTGACCCTCAGGACAGGAGGAGAACAGAATGTTAACGAGGCTACGGGAGAGAGTTAAATTAAACCCAAACACACCTGTAGTGAACATAAACGTCAAATTAGAAAGAAATCTGTGTGGAACATGAGGTTATTGTTTGTTTATGCCAGAATTTATGAGCCCCACTAGTGATGTTGTGTCCACTAGTGATGTAATGAAACGGTCTATCAAAGCCTCCCGGCTGCACAGCATGTTCTTAGTTTGGTGTACTGTTCCTTTAACTGGAAACATGTTGCAGTGATTTCTGGCTACTATGAAAACGAATGATGCCACCCAGCAGGGGTGCATTTGATTTGAGCTTTGGTAGGGACACACTGGGTTGTTGTTGTTTCACGTAGTGTGGATTGAATCTGGGTGGTGGCCGAATCAGATTAATTTCCGTTGCCACTGATTGGGCCTCTCCTGATCCTGCCTTTCTGCTGCTTTGACCCAAAAAAATCTTTTGTCCATTTTTTTCTTCTTTTTTTTCTGATGGCATTTTGCCCTCCACTCACCATCCATAAAAGGGAAATGATTGACAATATCAAACTACTTGCAGACATGAAACAGCTGAGCTCGCGAGGCAGGCACTCGCTGGGTCACAGAGGCGAGGGAGGGAAAAGTAGGCTACCGTACGTTGTTGATTGGATAGCTTGCTGAACGCAGCTGTCAACCAGGCCTTAATTCCCAACTGTTTTGCTTTCGCAAGTGAATGGTAATTAAAAACTACAGTTTTCACTCTGCATTATTTTTGGTAGGGACAATTCGTGTTTCCGTGGCTTTGGTATGGACATGTCCATAGCGTCCATACCTAAAACTACGCCTATGCCATCCAGCACCTTCAACCTAATGTAAGACACAATGGAAACCTCCCATTCACCATGTGCAGTAGGCTAGCCTAGCCTCCCATTCACCATGTGCAGCAGGCTAGCCTAGCCTCCCATTCACCATGTGCAGTAGTCTAGCCTAGCCTAGATGCTGTGCGATGGTCAACGTCTAATGGGTTTTTCCGACCTGCTCTTGGGATGATGTGTCAACAGTTGACGGCTCTCAAGACCAAGGGCACAGCTTTTCTTCTATTTATAAGTAGCCTAGTTGTTGTGGAGATGAACGTATAAACAGGGCTCACGTTCTGTTCCATGTTCCACACAGCTGCTCTGCTAGTTTCCCTAGTTCCCTCTGAGGAACGCACTTGGAGTTCCCCATGTTCCTCCCCTGCTTTCCTCTTCTTCTCTCCTTTCTGCACCCTTCTCCTCCTCCTCTCCCCTTCCCTCCTCTTTCCTCTCCTTCTCTCTCCTTCCCTCTCTTCCCCTTCTCCTGTCTCTCTCCTCCTCCCTCCTCCTCTTCCCTTCTCATCTCCCCACCCTGCTACACTCCTGACCTGTAGAGTGGTTTCCTGAGAGAGACCCACCCTGATGGTCTTCCCTCCCTCTCCTCCTTTCCTCTCTCCCCCTCCTCTGCCCTCTCTTCTCTCCCCCTCCTCTGCCCTCTCTTCTCTCCCCCTCCTCTGCCCTCTCTTCTCTCCCCCTCCTCACCCCTTTCCTCTCTCCCCTCCTTCTGTTCCCTATCCTCTCCTCCTTTCCTCTCCCTTTCTCCCTCATCTTGTCCCCTCCTCTCCTCTCTCCTCCTCCTGTCTCTCATTTATTTTCTCTTCTTTCCTCTCCTCTCCTGGTCCCTTCACCTCTCGTCTCCTCCTTTGCTCTCCTCTCATCTTTCCCTCTCACCTTGGACCCCTCCTTTTCCCTCCCTCTCTCCCCTCCTCTCCCTCCCTCTCTCCCCTCCTCTCCCTCTCTCTCTCCTCTCCCCTCCTCTCCCTCTCTCTCTCCCCTCCTCTCCTCCTCTCCTCTCTCTGCAGGCTGTAGCATCCCGGGGCCGCTGCCGCGTCTTGCGGTGTAGGTTTCTCAGACGAGGAGGATGCTCTGGCTCGGGACAACTCTCTCCATGGAAAGTTGCATTATTCCACTCCTCCGGCACTCTCTCTCTCTCTCTGTCTCTCTGCAGTATATCTCTCCCCCTCTCCCTCCTCTCTCTACCCCTCAGCAGCATCATCACACTAACCACAGCGGCAGACCGCACCAGCGGCGGCGTTAACGGACGTTTATTGCTCGGAATCCTGAACCGTTACCGGCGCTCCTCCGGCGTGGGTCGGCCGCCAGCGCAGAGAAGGGCGAGGCGGAGGTTAGGGCGAGGGCGAGGGCCGAGGCTCACACAGACGGAGACGCTCAGTCCGACCCGTCTACGGTCACCCAGGTAACGCCGTCCACGGGTCCACGGGACCCCGGTACTGTTCGGTCCATCAGTGGGACCAGCCAAGCTCAACGTAGGCTACCTGTGTGAATGTGTTCTATAAAACACACAACGCCACGTCGCTAGAGGGGAGAGAGGAGCGTCTGGGCGGCGGTCGCACAGCTGTATCGTTTTACGCACGTTTCTCTCACATCTGGCCGTTTTTTGGGCCGCTGCACGGACGGGAGAGAACCCGAACTTACCCAGCATTCCCCCCTCCTCTCTCATTCCTTCTCTCCTTTCTCTCCGCCATGCCCCCTCTCTCCTCTCCTCCGTGGCCTCTGCTTTTCTTCTACACGAACAAAAGAGGCCATCCGCAGCAGAACGGTCTTCTCCTCTCTCTCTCCTCCCCGTCTCCCCTCGGTTCTCTTCTTCCTCTCCTCCCTCCCTTCCTGCCCCCTCCCTCCCCCCCCCTGCAGAACGAGCCAAGCTCCCCCCTGCCCGCTGCCGGGTCTACCTGTGTGGTACGGTACGCCCCTCCCCGCTGGGGGGCGGACCTGGGGGGGGCGGACCCCCAGGCGTTGTCAGGTTTTCCAGGTGTTCCTGCGCTCAGCCTCATCCATCACGGCCGTGTACAGCTCTGACCTGACCATCCGTCAGGAGCCGGGGCCGGCCTGTCAGACGGCCTGTCAGCGAGGAGGCTGCGCTGTGCAGACGCACACGAAGTCAGCCCGATAACGCCAACTCGGGACAATTAAACCGGTGGGGCGGTCACGGATTTTCTGGCTCCGCGCTGAATGGAATGCGCCTCAGATAGTTGGCTGGTTCGAGGTGTTTGACCCGGGCTGGTGGCTCCAGCACCACCGGGGGGCGCTGTCTCTTCCAGTCTCCCAGGTCTGATGGAGGAAACAGGCCCCAACGCTCCGGTTTACTACAACCTCTCAGGGAGTCTGGAAACAGGCCCTGTGGCAACACCGTGTGTTTGTTTGTGTGTGTGTGTGTGTGTGTGTGTAATGTGTGTATATATGTCTACATGTGTGTGTGTGTGTGTATGGTATGTGAAAGGTGTAAAGGGAGCTGTTAGCTGTTTAACGGTACCTGTGAGATTCCTGTGTCTCCCATCAATCTGAACGTGATGAGAGGGAGGTGATGATGGCCTTCTGTTAGAAGCAGGGTCCCGAGTGTGAGTGTGTGTGTGTGAGTGTGTGTGTGTGTGTGCGTGTGTTTGCGCATGTCAAAAAAGCAGGTGTGTCTCTCCAGCTTGATGCGAATTCAAATGTGATTGCTCTTCTGTACAAATGCATCATAGTTTCCTGGTCACCTTTCATAAGACAAAGTCGTCTGACCGTTTCCTCAGAGCTCTGAGCTGTGAAACAAGATGTCTGACCACGTTGGGGAATGCACCCTTCACCTTTTCAGTTATTTTAGTTGTCATTTACAGCAGGCAGCGACGTCACCATGAGTAAACATTAGAGGCTTCACATTTATCACAATTTGGTGACTCAATTCTGATTTATTGCTTGGGATGTCTCTCTACAGTTTGTGAAAAACCAACCCCAGTCTCTGTGGGCTCACAGGAGTTCAGGCTGTCGCTCTGTACTCAGAGAGAGCTAGCCAGCTCACACAGCTAATAATAGTCTCCTTCTTTCCTTGATCTGGAACAGCTCCTCATGGAGTCCAGATAGGCTAAAACACAGTCCACATTGTCTTATCCGATTGGAGGTCCTGATGACTGACAGCTGCTCAGAACCACTCTCAGTTACCAAAACGTTCCTCTTGTGTGATCTCCTGGCGCATAAAGGGCTAAAAGTCAAAGGGGTGGAACAGAAATCCTAAAGCGAATGTGACGGCAACAGCAAGCAGCCGATTTGTTGTTAAATCTGTCTAGTTGTGACTGGGTTAAAACGTCCCCGTTGATCTCAGATGGAGCTGAGCGCGCTGGTTTCCAGTGGCATGACTCCTCAAGTGTCCCAATGTGCAAGCGATTATGGACAGCAATTGTTGCCCAGTGAGCCGGGTCGTCTGGCGAGGGAATAAAATACTTTAGGGTACCCAGATGTAGGTCCGGGGTTTTTAAACAGGGTCTCTTTTGGGGTGTGTTACCGTGTGTAAAGCACCGTGTTGAGACTAGTAGGCCATTATGAGAGGCCTAACTCATACAGGCACATACACATCATCTGATGTTGCCTTCAGGATAAAACAATCATAAATCATGCGAGGTTTAAAGCCACATATTAATCAGTTATATTGGCATGACACAAGACTGATTATAGGCTCCGCCCCTGCTTGAGAGGAGCAGTAGTGCAGAGAAGGGCGAGGCGGAGGTTAGGGCGAGGGTGGCGACGCCGAGGCTCACACAGACGGAGACGCTCAGTCCGACCCGTCTACGGCGGCCACCCAGGTAACGCCGTCCACGGGTCCACGGGACCCCGGTATGTTCCGTACATCCGCGGGACCAGCCGAGCTGAACGTAGGCTACCTGTGTAAATGTGTTCTATAAAACCCACGAGGCCACGTCTCTAGAGGGGAGAGAGGAGGGTCTGGGCGGCGCGCGGCGGTCGCACAGCTGTATCGTTTTACGCACGTTTCTCTCACATCTGGCCGTTTTTTGGGCCGCTGCACGGACGGGGGAGACCCCGACTCTACCTTGGTTTCCAGTGGCATGACTCCTCAAGTGTCCAAATGTGCAAGCGATTACGGACAGCAATCGTTGCCCAGTGAGCCGGGTTGTCTGGCGAGGGTTTTTTAAACGGGGTCTCTTTTGGGGTGTGTTACCGTGTGTAAAGCACCGTGTTGAGACTAGTAGGCCATTATGAGAGATGTTGCCTTCAGGATAAAACCATCATAAATCATGCGAGGTTTAAAGCCACATATTAATCAGATATATTGGCATGACACAAGACTGATTATCCGCTCCTGCTTGAGAGTGGCAGTATTTCGAGTGAAAGCGAGTGTGCCCTAGAGGTCATGAACCCCGCGAGGCTCCGCCCTGCTGAGGATTGCGCCCTACTGTACAAGCATGACACGGTTCTTTAGCTAGCGTGTGAAACATGATCAGGCACGCCCACCTGGGAAGAGCAGTGGGATGGGCTTCTGAAGGTAAGGATGGGAGTGGCTGATGTGGAAAAGATACAGTTACTGTAAACCTTTGTAGAAAAAATATAATAAAATAGCTCTTTGTCTAGCTATTGTTAGGGTTTGAGGCTGGTGGAGGTCGGACCCAAAAGCAGACAGCAGGCAGCGCAGGTTCAGAAAGTAAAGTTTTAATTCCAAAAATAAAACAGAGGAACACTGTTCCACTGTGGGTGGAAACACAATGAACCAACAGAGGAAACAGGAGGGCATTCATACTCTGGGAGAACAATCAAGGAACAACGTACAGGTGTGCAACAAGACATAACGAGACACAGGTGCAGACAATCACCCAGACGAGGACATGGAGGGATTCCAACAAGACACCAACACAAGGACAGAGGGAACCAGGACACAAGGGAAGAGAACAGGGAATGAGGCTAGGACTGGGAATGGGACTGAGCAGGGCGAACCAGGGGTTCGGGGCGAGGGTCTGGACCGGGAGCGAGCAGAGTGGACCAGGGGTCCGGAGCAGAGGTGAGCAGGGCGAACCAGGGTTCTGGGGCAGGGGTAAGGGTCCAGACTGGGAGCAGGGGGTGAGCCGGGTTGGACTATAAAGACAGGAATGCATGTCTGTCTCATGATTAACTTGAGAACCCGGCGGCATGGAATTGATATACAGCAGACTTTCTCAGGACCCCAGGAGGGGCAATGTCGCACGCTCGAGAAAGCTACAAAAAACCATCCCATTGTGTCCTGTTCCAAGCAGGCATGTATCCAACGGGGAGAGGACCCTGCAAGCAGAAGCTTACTTTGAACAAAGGGCCATGGCTGTATTCTGACAGGGCTGGACTGGGACAAGAAATAAAACTGGCTCAGCCCACCACAACCGATCAGACCACCCACCAGTTCACCATCCTTGCGGTCCCCTTAAATATGCTTAGCTTACAGTACCTACTACAAAGCTGAGTAGTAAGTTCCATGGACAAGTTTAAATGGACCAGTGCCCTCATTGACTCTGTCTGTCATCCTAGCAGGCTCAGGATGGACAAAGTAGCCTAGTCAGCCAGCCTGGTCCGCTGTCTCTCTCTCTCCACTGCTAACTAAACCTGGCTTGGCTAAACATAAGGAGAGATAATTACAAATGATATATCCTAATACCTGGCTGAAAATAATCATAGGACAACAGCTAGTTTCTGCCAAAAGCATTGCTATATACAATGATAAGTCACACAACTAGCCGGTTGCATTTTCTTCTAGCCCAGCAGCAGCAACTGCTAGTCTGGCCCAGATAAAGTTAGTAGTGCTAACGCATTTGGCCCGAAACTTCACAACTAGCAAAGTGCATTTAGGAGCTATGCTAGGCTAGCAACAAAAACAGTCTCCCTGCAAGTCTAATCGTGAGTCTACTCCGTGCTTACCGCTTCAACTACACTCTCCTCCTGCTCACTCTGTCTCTGTTCCTCCTGGACTTCCTGTCACCCGCCATGGCGGGTCCTCATCACCTCTCCTTCAAACCTCTCCTTCAAGATCAACTTCCACCTGCTGCTGCACAATGTCGGCTGCAGATATTGAAGCTACTGCAGCCCCTGCAGAAAGCATATGTTATTTTAGCGAATTTTGGCGGCATCCAACTCTAAATTCTTATTATTTTTGGCCCGCAACTTCTCCGCACGCTTGCGCGTTTGTTTAGGCTTCTCCATGCTCACGTCCTCATCCATCCAGAGCCTTTTTGCTCTGATGGTCCACGGCATCTGGCACAAGAAACAGAGACGACGGATTGGGTTTGGGCCAGCTCAGTTTCGGTAAGCTATAGAAAATGAACCAATGAGCCACTGTACCTGCTTGATGGACAGCTCTTTGCCACTCCCCCTCTAGCTAGCTATCAAGATAATAATGACTGATGCCTTCTGTTTAGCACAAATGTTACAGGGTTATGCCAGCAGGTGCTCAGGAACCAACTGGAAGCACAGTCTCCAATGTGACGTTGTTCTGAACGGGCATTGCACCAGTAGGCTAGACCCTATCGGCCAGGGTTACACCTCACGGCATGTCGATATGCTTCATGGATAAGCAGCCTGAACCAGAAACAGACCTACAGAAATGTGGAGATGCAAAAAGGGAGGAGAAGAGAAGAGTGTGGGAGAGGAGAAGAGTGTTGGCCTGCCAGCCAGCCGAGGCTGTGAGTTCTGGGGAGCCTGTGTGAATGCATGCAACCCTTATCTAGCTGCTAACTCATGGAACTCTCCATTCTCTGTTTATTCTCTAAAGAACCAAAGAACCACTACATACGATCTCCAAACCCTCAAGGCTTGGAAGGATGCTATCCTTGTTACTTTGATTTTCCCTCTGCACTGACAGAAAGGGGCTGTCTCTCTTTCTCTCTCCCCCCCCATCTCTCTCTCTCTCTCTCTCTTTCTCTCTCTCTCTTATCTGCTTCTCGGTCCACCCCTGGTAATTGAGAGTGGCTGCTGGCCATTAAAAGTATTGGAGAAAGAGAGAGAGAGCGAGAGGGGCGGGGGGGGGGGGTATAAGAGGGAAAAGATAGAGAATGAGAGAGCGAGACAGAGAGAGAAGAAAGACAGGGAGGGTGAGAGAGAGAGAGAAAGAGTGGGAGAGCATTGCTGGAAAGTGGATGGAGAGGGCAGTCTCTCACTCACAGGAGGAAGACCTGCAGTGGTGAAGTTTCTCCAGACCCAGCCTGTCCTGCCTGAAGCTTCACATGCAGCCATGGCTGCCGGACCCCTATGAAAGGTTAGGGAGATACTGACACGAGGGCGCCGACTACTCTCTCCTCTGGTAACTTTAAAGACTTTATTTTGCAACTCTTTTTACTTAGAGCTTACTTAGAGATTGTTTGATACTGATATTATCATTAAAGTAATTCCTGATTAGAGATAGCGTATTGTGACATTTGCATAGTACTTTCAGACTAAGGTACTGTACCTGAAGTACTACAGGCCTTCTGGATTCAGTGCAGATTCAGTTCATTCTCCATTGAGGGGCAATGGCTGTTAATTGATGTCGGCTTCTTATATTAGTTGTATTTCTCCTGTCGTTGTAAGAGCGGAGTCCTAGTTGACTCATATCTGTGACAGCGTTGAAGACATTCAGAACAGTCTCTTGTTTGTGCCACTGCATGGAATGAATGGAATGATTTAACTGAAGTTTGCTGGGCGCTTCACTCTCATAATTCCCCCTTTTTTGTGTGAATCCATACAAGCAACAAGACGAGGGTGTTTGCATGCCTCCTGTCTACACAGGTCTCTGCTGGTGTGACAGGTTTATTTGAAAGTGAATACTAGGCGATCCTAAAGCTGAGTCTGTCACCCAGGCTATAATGGGAACATGTTGGCCATGAGTAAAAAGTGGACAGCCCGAGTCCACGGTCATGATTTGCATTTGTGGTTTTGATTATTTTAATTGATTTCAAGGGAGAGCTAATGTTTTGGCTTTTCCCTTAGTGCCTGCGGAACTTGGCAGCATTTAATATTCCCCTTATCTTGGCAACGCTGTCGTACATACGGAACAGCAGTTGTTGATTTTGGGAGGGTGTAAGCTTTTTACGGCTGTATTTAAAGCAATTTAAGTATGCAAATGCAATGGTGGACTTTTCGATGCTGTCAATTTCAAAGTGCAGGTGTGTAAATGGCTGTTTGAGTGGATGCACTAAAAGCTGCATTAGACAGCTTTTCACGTTTGTTTCCCTTGGCTTCCAGTACAGAATATGTGAAATTTTAAGAGTACCAAGAAACTGGAAAACTACACGATCTGTTTCTCCGTCTGGTTGTTATCGTCAGTCTATCTTACTATGAGGTTAATACTACTGCTAACACCTGATCTGGTGCAGTGGGACGAATCAATCAGTTGTTCATTATGAGCTTCCTCCTTCATTCCATCCTTCCTTCCATCCCTCCCTCCTTCCCTCCCTCCCTCTCTTCTCCAGCTGGAGCTAAGCCAGTAGGCCCCACATAAATCTCTCTGTACAGATTGCTACAAACCGGAGGAATAACTCAGAGCTCAAACATTCCCCAGAGGATTTTCAATGTCATGTTTCAGATAAATGTTTCGCCCAACGCGCTAACGTTACTGCACGTCTGCCACCTGAATGTGTTTCTTAAGCGTTTGGGGGGCTTTGGAAGGGGATGTTTTCATGTGCTGCATACCAGGTTTGTGGGCCGGCCTGTCATGGCGTCATCAGCAGCATGGAGGAGGATCATAAAGTGTCTTACTCAGCCCCTAAAATGCTGGAGGTCAATGAACGGGTCGTAGAGCTAGAGAACGCCATATGGCATGGAGGGCTTTTCTAGGGTTTCCTCTTGAAAAACTCCTGAACCTCCTTGCCTGTTGCTTTTTCCTTGTCATGACTACATGTGTTTGGTCACTGTCCAGGGCTGGAATCTCGCTGTCTGACTCTGAAAATGAATTCCATGTGGGTCGATCAGAGATGTAGAAAGGTCCAGTTTTGGGGGAGAGAGAATCAGCGGAGGGCCTGTGTTTATGACGCTGTTTCCAGCTGACTCCCTCTGAGACCTGGATGAGAAGGAGAGAAGGAGAGGAAGAGAAGAGATGAGAGGGGATGAGAGGGGATGAGAGGGGAGGGAAGCGTAGCAGCAAATGGCGGCCGGCCTTCACCTTGGCAGCTTGGCGCCACGATACAGAGCCGGGCTTCAAACCCCGGTTCACAGAGTGGAAAAACACAGTCATGTCATGAAAGTGACAGCTCACTGACTGAATGCACAGATACACTTCCTGTATGCACACTGGACAGATTTAGTTCCTGGTCACTGCTCAATTGACCTATCCACATCTGTGGACTGTCTCAGAGAAGTATACTATGGCCTAGCTCGGTGATGGGTCAGGTTGAGGCACCGTGTCGTGCTAACCCAGCCCTCCGTCCCCCCATTCTTTCCTCTGAGGACCCCCCCCCCCCCCCCTCCCCCCCCTCTCTCTCTCTCTCTCTCTCTCTCTCTCTTTCTCTCTCTCTCTTTCTCTCTCTCCCTCTCTCTCTCCCTCTCTCTCTCCCTCTCTCTCTCTCTCTCTCTCTCCCTCTCTCTCTCTCTCTCTCTTTTCTGTCTGGATCAGCTCTGGTCCCCATTTACGGCTTCTTTTTATAATGTCTGCAGTTTCTTACTCTCACTTGCTGGAAACTGCAATAAAATACACAGTTTCCTAAAGCGGCCAAGGGGAAACACAGTGTGATCAAAAGTCGGTCACACACACACACACACACACACACACACACACACACACACACACACACACCCCATAACCCACATGTACCACTTCAAATTTGCATCACTGACACACCTCTCATTCTCTCTGGCATGGGCATCCCTCCCATTGTAAGTTGCTTCATTATGTTTGCAGCAAATACAATGAACTGACTCGGGAGCCTTCAAGCATGAATTCATGTAACAAGTATGATATGTGTCCTTCAGTTGTGTTCTGATATATATTAACTGACATGAATGTAAAATCACAACAGCAATACCACTGGTTTCGGTCAAATACTTGGGCGGCGTTTGATTTACTTCAGAGTTTGCACATTTGGGAGTGTTCCGTTGGTTTGTGTCGCACTGGGTGATCTAAATCGAGGGCACCCCAAGTATTTGATTGTATTTTCGGAACTGTATTGGATCCAGGTCTGCAATGCATGTGTCTCCCTCTCCGTCTCTCTGTAGGTGCTTGTCTGGAGTGTCTCAGTACATCAGCAACATGGGCTGCAAAACCAGAGCGGTGCACCGTGTCTTTCAGTGTGTGTGCTTCATGCTCCTTCACTTGTTCTGCACAGCACAAGATGAGATGAGATTAAGTAAGATCCTGCTTCTGTCTTCACCGTTCTACCTGCTCGATTATTGTCAACAGTTATATTGGTGTGGTTGTCAGACCAGCCCGTAAGCAAGATTATGCTCGAAACCTACATAGAGACCCTTCTTTTAAGGCCACATATAACTTTAAAATAAGTGAAAGATCTTCATGACACTTCATGGAACTTCATACTTTCAGAACAAGTGACCTGATGAAGAGCCTAAAATCTTGAGGTCCATGCTCCTACAGTAGCTGCTCGTTTCATGCCAGTCCTAGTCAGTATGGTATTTGGCGACCACATAAGGAGCATGGATCGACACGTCTATCATCACCGCCTCTGTTTCCTGCAGGTTGCAGAACGGCTCCTAGCGAGCTGGTCTTTATTCTGGACGGCTCATGGAGTGTCGACGACATCAACTTCGAGATCGTCAAGCGCTGGCTGGTGAACATCACGACCAGCTTCAAAATCGGAGAGAAGTTCACTCAGGTGGGTGTGGTCCAGTACAGCGACAACCCCATCCTCCACATCCCTCTGGGGAACCCCTACTCCAGCGAGGAGCTCATCAAACAGATGGAGAACATCGAGTACATGGGAGGGAACACCAGGACGGGAACGGCAATACAGTTCGCCACGGAGAAACTGTTTGTAACGTCGAAACGTGGTTCGAAGAGAACTGCCAGGATCGCAGTGGTCCTCACAGATGGGAAGTCCCAGGATGAGGTGGCGGAAGCGGCCGAGGCCGCCAGGCATCAAGGAGTGATCCTGTTTGCGATCGGCGTGGGGGCGCAGACAGAGGAGTTGGAGTTGAAGGCGATCGCCAATAAACCCTCGTCTACCTACGTGTTCTACGTGGAGGATTATAAAGCCATGTCCAAGATCAGAGAGGTCATACGACAGAAGCTGTGTGAAGGTATACATGTTTAGTATGAGGTGCAAGTTGGCCTGAGGAGATTGCATCGGCGTTGTACTGTATGTAAAGTGATTTGGTAATTTTGTCTGCTCTCTGTCTACACCTCCACCTCTGCCTCTCTTTATCTCTCCCTGTCTCACTCCTGGTTCTCTCTCTCCTTACAGAGATTGTTTGTCCAGCTAAAATCAGTGTGGACTCTCGTGATGAGAAAGGTTTTGACCTTCTGATGTTCCTGAATCTTGCCAAGAAGGGAAAAAAGACCCAGGGATCTTATTATGGCACCAAAGCGTATGAGGTGTCTCCCCGAGTTGACCTGAGTATGAGCACCAGGTACGGTCCAGCTTCCACCCTCGCAACAGCTGTTCATAATAGGGGAGCGTTAATATCACTGCGTGGTTGGGTAGCGATGCCGATGACTGATCTACTGTTTTATGTTTGACCTGTCAGGGCCTTGTTTCCAGATGGCCTGCCCCCCTCCTACGTGTTCGTCTCCACCCTGAGGTACATGGGCTCGTTGACCATGGAGGAGTGGGATCTGTGGCGGATCCAAACCCTGGACAACAAGCCTCAGATGGCGATCACACTCAGCGGCATCGACAGCACGGTCAGGTTTACCACCACCAGCGCCGGACCCAGCTGGACTCAGACTGTGGTCTTCAAGCGGGAGCTGTCCAGGGTGGGTTACAGATTCACCATGACCACAGAGAAAAGGACAATTATAATGAGTGATACTACTCACCACATCAACGTCAATGAAAACGTCTGCATGGTTGCATGCAATGTGTAAGGGTATGGGCGTCCATGGGGGTGTGTGCGTGTGTGTGTGTGTGTGTGTGTGTGTGGGGGGGGTGATCCATGGAATAAAATGTGTGTTAAATCAAAGACTGAGAAATTAGCCACATTCCTATTCCCAGATGCTGGGACGGAAGGATTGGGATGTAACAGTATCTTAAAGGGATACAGCAGGCTTCTTGCAGACGATCTGAGCTAATATTTCCTACTGGCCATGTGCTAGAGCCTCTTTACAATGGCTGCCTGACATGCCTGAGCAAAGGGTCTTGGATTCCTCACATTCTAATGACCATATGGATTAATGATTGAAGAAAAAAAAAGAAAGAATAAAAGTTGATGTACTGGACTGGTGGACGTTTGTCCCCTGGACTTCTTTCCATCTTAAGTTCCAAGGCGTTCTGATTTCCTTTCTACCCCTAACCCGTGTTCCTAGGCTTTCTGATGCTGTCACCCCTGTATTATCTGCCTTTCAGTTCATTTGATAAGATAATAGGATGTGTTGTTAATCATGGTGTGAATTAGTTTATTAATACAAAAGATGTCCTGCCACAGGCAACAATTGCAAAAGTGTTTGTGTGCTGTAGCACATTAATTTACAACATAAATAGTGAATAAATGGCCAGCACTCTGTAAAAGCTTGTTCCATTTTCACTTGAATCGAGGCTCCTGTCAAGGAAACGCTTACAAAGATTATAATGTGAGTTCTGGTGATCGTTTCACTATTCACATGGAATATGAAATAATAGCATTTTCCCTCTCTTTCTGTCTTTCTGACCAACACAGAAACTATTTGACGAGTCATGGCACCAGCTGCGTCTCCTGGTGACGGAGCAGGAGGTGACTCTGTATGTGGACGACCTGGAGATAGAGACTCTTCCTCTGAAAGCTTCCATCGGCATCTTCATCAACGGCAAAACTCAAGTTGGAAAGTATGTCAGAAAGGAGTCTACGGCCCCGGTAAGTTGACCAAACCACCATTGTGTGTGCATGTGCGGTGGCTGGTGTGTGTGTGTGTGTGTGTGTGTGTGTGTGTGTGTGTGTTTAGCACTAGCAAGATGACAAATCTATGAAAAGTAGAGGAAATGGCCTTACAGCAATGGATCATTGGATCACAAGGTTGATGTCATGGTGTGCATTACTGTTTCCCTCGGAAACGTACTGTCCTGACCCCAGCAGATTAGAGAGACTTGGCACAGAGAGTCTCTTCACTGGTCTCATTAGGCTCTGCTTTATCTGGCACTGCTAGCTGACACTTGACGTGCCAACATTGCTCAACCTGCAATCAATCATAATTATGCAGCGCTGTAATTAGTTTGACATGATGTTGAGTTTTAAAAACAGCTTTTTATGCCTAAGGCAACTATCCTCTGCTTGAAAAGTGCAACTACTGTACAGTAGAATTGATGTTCATGTTTTGCATCTGTCCAAAATTTGTTCAAGATATCACGAATACAAGTATTACATTTTGTTGAACTTTACTCCAACATGTTTCTTATTCTAATTATTATTAATTAACAGTGTTATTTTTATTTCCTGCATCTGTATGTTAAAATTGAATCAAATATAATTTCCCACAATTTCCCACATTTTTCGTTTCAACCAGTTTGAGGTTCAGAAGCTGAGGATCTACTGTGACCCAGAGCAGAATAGCCGAGAGACGGCGTGTGAGATCCCCGGGGTTGTGAGTACGACGCCTTGACCAGCACCTGACCGCCTGGGCCTGGTCTTGTAATCAGTCCACTATCATCCATCTTTGTTTCAGTATAGCTTCCACCATCTCTCCACCTCTATCCACTTCATAATATTCAGCATTATTGACCACAGTGCACACGTACAGTGCAGAACATGATATCCCTGTACCTTAGTATTTCAAGGCTCAATCAACGGTAAATAGATATCTGATGAAACTAGTAATAAGCGATTGGTTTGTCTTGTTTACCAGTTGTTCATTGCGGGACTGTGTTCCCAGGATTATGACTCGCCTTCAATCCCCTTTGTGTCAGTCCTGTCCTTGTCTTCCTGTTACAGTAGTAGCATGTTTCTGTTCTGTCCTCTGCGCCCCAGCAGTGGCGTGTCAGAGGACGACCTCCTCCTCCTCATTGCTGTGTTCTCCTGCTGCCAGACAGTAACAGGCTGTATCAGCCAATCTCGTGTTGTCTTGGCTGTTGCTTAAACTACTCAACTCACCAGCCTGCTAGCCGGTTGTTTGCTAGGGCGGCTGTAGCTCAGTTGGTAGAGCGGGTCGTTCAGTGATTGAAGGGTCAGCGGTTCGAATCCCAGCTCCGACTGTCCACATGTCGAAGTGTCCTTGAGTAAGACAAGTAACCCTGAATAGCTCCCAATGAACAGGTTAGCACCTTGCATGGCAGCTACCGCCATTGGTGTGTGAATGGATGAATGAGAGGCCATTGTAAAGCGCTTTGAGTGCCGCTAAGGTGGAAAAGCGCTTTATAAGTGCAGTCCATTTACCATTTGTCTGTAATCGGTGATCACTGAATATCAGTTTGAGGAGGAACAGAGAGGGAGAAAGAGAAAGAGAGTCCCAGAAAACACAACACAGCGCCACTGCATGCCTGTATCTCTCTATCTCTCTGTGCATGTTCTGCCCTGCCTCACTGATTCTAATCCAGTCCCAATGTTGTGGTCTATTATCATGTGATTGGGATTGGAGGGTGGCACCGTCCATGACATAATCTATTATCATGTGATTGGGATTGGAGGGTGGCACCGTCCGTGACATAATCTCGCTTCTTCTGTTTCCAGGACGGAGAGGTATGTATGTGTTTTGGCTGAAGGCTTTGCTCACTTACAAAGTAACCCCCTCTAGTTTCATATCCAACACTGAGGTAAGGCTGTTTCATATTATGACCTTCTGCTGAAGTTGAAAGTTTTAATAGTGTAAGTAAATGTTTTGTATACAGACTCTGACTGGAAATGCACTCCAGATGATTGAATAGCATGTCTAGCATAATGTAAGCCTGGCGTCTCTCAGGTCTGAGTTTAGAGAGTCCAAGTTGACCCATCCAAGCTGTAGACGGCTGAGACAGAGTCAGAGCTGCTCTGAAGGAGTGATACAGGCTGGACCATAACAGAGGAATGCTTTGTCTTGGCATCCAGCTCTCTGAGAGCGGCTGCTGGCTTGTAGAGGATCACGTATTCATTAAAGGGCCGGGCACATTCTAAATACCACTTCTGCTGTTTGCTTGAGCTCAGTTTTGTGGGATTTGCACTAAATAGCCAATTGGTTCCAGAGAAGTACAATGAAGCACAAATAAGTAATTGAAATAAATCAAATACTATTTTAATCCAGAAAGTCAAATGTGATAGGCCAGAAAGGGATAAATTATATCTTCTTGGAAATAATGTTTGTTGTCTGTATACTGAATGATTTATTTTTTATCATTTACAGTGTGCCAATCTCCCCATGGACATGGAGCCCACTCCAGACCCCTGTGTCTGTCCTCCTGGGGCCCCTGGCCCCCAAGGCATGAAGGTTAGCAGCACAGTCTATCTATAGACACAGACACTCATGGGAGTCTGCCTGGAGCGAACATACTGTAGCACTTGATGAGAGCAAGGTTCTGACGGGTTCCGAGTCCATCCCAAATTGGTTTCTGGATAGAACTTTGGCTCTGAATCAGGGATCCCTTCCAGGGTGTTCTGGGGAGAATAAACTGCTGGTTTAGCCTGAATAAAAACCAGCCTGGCGTTTAGGCTAGAAGCCTCTGGGAAAAGTAACTGCTGAAGCAGGACAGACTCTATATCCCTCTCTATAGAGCACATCCCTCTCTATAGAGCACATCCCTCTCTATAGAGCACACCCCTCTCTATAGAGCACACCCCTCTCTATAGAGCACATCCCTCTCTATAGAGCACATCCCTCTCTATAGAGCACACCCCTCTCTATAGAGCACATCCCTCTCTATAGAGCACATCCCTCTCTATAGAGCACATCCCTCTCTATAGAGCACATCCCTCTCTATAGAGCACACCCCTCTCTATAGAGCACATCCCTCTCTATAGAACACACCCCTCTCTATAGAGCACATCCCTCTCTATAGAGCACAGAGTCCCAAAGCCAGAGAACGGCAACGTCCTAAAAACGTTTCACAAAGTACCTCTAGATAAACATTTCCTTGTCAACAAACCCCTTTATAGGATAGAGGGCCTACGTCTGCGTATATTGTTGTTTATAAGGTCAGAGCTGTTTTTTAATGCCCTCTAATGATAGATCCTGTTTACTGTGAGACAGGCATGGCTGGGCTGCAGATGGGCCTGATCAGCTGACAGGGTTCTGTTCTACACGCTCTGCTGGGGGAGGCAGGGTTAGGGTTAGGGTTAGGGTTAGGGTCAGGGCTAACCCTTAGACAGATGGAGGGAGTCTGAGCAAGGCTCAGTAGAGAGGCAGAGCCTCTGGGACTCAGGAACATGGAGACAGAGTCAGATGCAGGAATGAGTGTCGAGAGACAGAGTCAGCGTGAGAGGGAGAAATAGAGTCGGTATGAGGAGAGAGAGGCTGAGGGAGGCTGAGAGGGACATGGAGGCAGACAGAGGGTCAGGGGAGAGGCTGAGCGACTAAGTCAGAGTGAGAAATGAGACTCAGTGTTGGAACATGGAGGCAGAGTAAGAGGCAGGAATTAGGCAGAGGAAAAATGGAGTCAAAGCACAGTCAGCGCAGCCTTAGCTGATTAATGAACTTGTTGTCATCTGTCATCATGTTCTAGGGAGAGCAGGGGAAGCTGGGTGAAGCTGGTCGGCCTGGTCCAGCTGGTGCTGAGGGTAAGCCTGTGAGTACTACAATATACTCTATATATCAACATACACGGAGAACTTCATATACCAACTTAAAAACACCTACCCTAACCTAACCCTATACAGTAACAGTACCACAATATACTTAACACACACATGCACACACACACACACACACACACACACACGCACACAAACACACACACACACACATTAGCGATAGCACAACTAAATATTCAAACATTGGATATAAACTGCATAGGAAACCCACTAACAAACAGCAAATGGTTGCTGCTTACCGTTGACATGCAACGAGGTGTGACATGATGAAAGCTGAAGTGAGAACAGTTTAACACCACATTAGGAGCAGACGTCAATTACAGAGAGGATTGGTGCTAACAGCCCCCCTGCTCACATTAGAGCAGACGTCAATTACAGAGAGGATTGGTGCTAACAGCCCCCCTGCTCACATTAGGAGCAGACGTCAATTACAGAGAGGATTGGTGCTAACAGCCTCCCTGCTCTGACACAACTGGCCTTTCAGGGGTTCAAGATTCACACATACAGTAGTCAAAAGGCGAAAGGGAAAACATTTGAGTATGTTAGTAACTGGCAGAGGTGTTACAGAGCCCTACTGGGTGGCAGTCGAAAGCGTTATTGCCCTTGCTGGTGTGGTAACTGGGCACAGGAATCACTATCAGATTTATTGCCAAGTAGGTTTACACATACGAGGGAGTTGGAAGAGCCCGATGGTGCCAGATGGGGACCATTAATATTTTATTATTGGCATGTTTTTTGCGGTCGAGATATATTGAGAGACCAAACTGTATGCTAGAGTCCACTGTTATATTATGTATCTGAGGATGAATGGCTGAGCAGGTGTCTGATCTGTCAGTTGATAAAACTGGCTACTCAAGTTGCTTAAAGTCATAGATAGATAGATAGATAGATAGATAGATAGATAGATAGATAGATAGATAGATAGATAGATAGATAGATAGATAGATGCCACAGTAGTAGTAAAAATAATAAAACAGTCAATCTCAGCTGTACCATCAAAATTCTGCCAACAATACTTTGGATGGCCTACCTATGGCATTACAATTGGGCAATGACGATATGAGGAAGGGGTAACATTTCTTTATAGGAATATACTTGGTCTACAGACTGACAAAGATGTGATTGGAGATCTCTCCAGTGTTGTGGGGGATCTGGCCATGCTGATTGTTTCTGCGGAAGTGCTCCACGTCGTAGGGGAATCTAGCTTGAGCATGTAAAATGGTTTAGGGGTACTGTAGGCGTATTGGCTTTGAATTTTAATGAGTCAGATTTCACTGTAGTTCAATGTGGAGGAGGAAAGTTCTGTCTATGAATACAAACATCCCAGATAGCAAGCGGATGTGTAATGATTCTGGGCCATATATGGGCCGGAACTAAGGCACAAGGGCCAGATCTGGCCTGTATATGGCCAAGATCCGCTTGCTATCTGGGATATGAGCCATTTAAATTATCTGCTAATTTACTCAGAAATAATGGTTGTTTCAACTTCAAAACGAGTTTCCGTTAGAAATTGTGAGTTTCTTATTTATAACTAGGGATTAGATATTTGCAATCCAACGTAGCGAGAACGTTTTTTTCCCAAGTGTCATAAAGTGAAGTTGAGAGAACGCTGTCCCTTCCTCCCTTGTACGTGATGGTTGTTTCTGAGATGGGGGAAGTAGTTTCAGTGCGGACCTTATGTAACAATACAAGCCCGGAATTAAATGTCATCTATCCACCCACTCAAGAAGGACAGATGTAACATTTGGTTCTGTTCCAGAATATGGGGGTTCGTTTTAATGCTAATGTCTGTAACAACGGCAAACCTCTGAGTTGCCACTGAAATTCTAAGTGGTTTGGGCAGCATAGAAAATTGAGAAAGCATGTTAAGAATAATTAACTTAATGTGGACACTATTCATAGTTTCCCCCATGAATTTGTCAACACACTAACATTCAGTAAAAAAACTCTCACAGCCTCTTGACTTGACTTTCGTTGTCTTTTATTATTGTCCTTATTCAGCTCTGCATATGCGTTGTGTTGATGTATCCCAAAAAATGAGTCTCTCCAACACGGGATTTGAGCGACAATCAAAAGCTGTTTATTACAGGATGTTTATAGCATACAAAAGAAGGGAGACACTTTTCTTCCAGAAAACTCCGGCCGACAGCCACATTCAGGGGTCACCATCATAATTAGAAACAGCTAACAGGATCAGGTTAAACCAAGATATTGGTTTTAAGGAGGGGCTTGATCCCCTCGTCCGCGCGTGAGGTGAGTGGATACTGAGGACATGGAGGAGGCCTGCCTGTGAAGGGGACCGCTTCCATTCTCAGAAGCCCACAATCATTTTTGTCTTTTGCCCAGATTGGCAGGTCTACTAGGTCAGGTTTGTTTACCCGACTCAGATTCCATTTGACTTTCCCTTGTTGGAAATGAAGGGATGAATTGATTTGTCAACACATCAAGACCCAGTAGAGCTTCCTCTACCAGTCCCACCCACACAGAGGTTGTGAGAGACACAGGTCCAGCAGGAATGGCCTGGTTTGTGTCACCCCGATAGGCTCCCCCCCGCACCATGCATGCCTTGCTTTTACTCTCTCATTTTGATGTCTGTTCCCTCTAGACAGCGATGAGGAGTGACTGTAGCAACCCCCCCCCCCCTCGTATCAGGGAGGAACTCTATGTTTTGGCGTCCGGTGGTTGTTACATCCAGGCCTTCTGGCTTTTGTAACAGGACGGTCTAGGACGCGGAGCGGTGGCATCTACTGATAATGGGGAGTGTATGAAGTTGGAACAGCTGTTCTCTGAGCCATGCGTTCTGCCTCTCTTCTCTGTTTACAGCTCTTTATCCAACCGCCTCTGCTCCCACAAACATGACAGCGCTCTCGTTTGTCATCCGAAGCTGTTCTGAGTGGGATCTGTGGAGCTCTGGCTTTCTCCTCTACTCTCTTGATCTTGGTGGTGATTGCTTTAGTTAGAGTGTCACCGATCAACGGGTGACTGGCCTGAGCCATGTTCACATCATCTACATCACGTGGATGTTTTACACTAGCCGACCAGCGTTCAAGATTGCCCTCTGCATTGACAGTACCACCCCCCAATCGTAGGGGGCGCAAGTTCGAAGCAGCTGGTGGCAGTGCTAAAAAACTCTCACAGCCTCTTGTTGACTTTCGTTGTCTTTTATTATTGTCCTTATTCAGCTCTGCATATGCATTGTGTTGATGTATCCCAAAAAATGAGTCTCTCCAACACGGGATTTGAGCGACAATCAAAAGCTGTTTATTACAGGAGGTTTATAGCATACAAAAGAAGGGAGACACTTTCCTTCCAGAAAACTCCGGCCGACAGCTACATTCAGGGGTCACCATCATAATTAGAAACAGCTAACAGGATCAGGTTAAACCAAGACATTTCTCTGAAAAAAAAAACATTTTCATCACTCTCCATCAGACATGGACATACTGTATGAAAAGCCAAAGAGAGAATTTTAAATCATTTAGGATATCAACATTTCATCAACTGAAATACATTCAACCCTATTATACTGTAAGTGAGCGATGCATTTCTAAAGGCAGTATGCTGCTGTATGTAGAGTAATATCCCCTATCTCGAGCAGAGGTCTGAGGTTTCCATCACAGCTGCAAAGCAGCAGCAAGAGCACTAATTCATTAATACGTTTCATATGCTCCCCAGACATAAAATTATGAATGTATGAAAGTCTACAGTGCTTGGCACCCTCCACTCTTATCATAACATTAAAGCATGGCCTCAGAATGTGTTTGAAAGTATTGGAAAATTGAGTTCACCCACTTTCATGGTCGAGTATAAATATGGAACTGGGGGATTGTCTGACGTTTGATTAGATTGACTGGCCGTTTGAAGATAACAGCTAGCAACTCAAGGCTGGCGGAGTCGTATCCCTAAGTCTTTGTTGGCCTGTAGCACCGCTAGTCTGAAGCACAGCCAACTGCTGTACTAATTTCCCCCATGACGTTTACAGTAGCAGTAAACTGTAGCAACTTCATACAGCATTTCATCTTTCAGGAACATTTAACAGGAGTTCCATCTCAATGTCAGATTCCATGACTTACATGTACACGTGTCTCACAAGCTAGCTGGGGTGTCCACAATGTCCAACAGTATGTAGCCATGTAGCATTGTGGAAGGCCTCTATAATATACTTTTTAAAACTTGAAACCCTATTATGTAGGCCTAGAAATTGAATAGTACATCTTCATGACTGTGTGCTAAATGTATGTACCTGTGCCTCTCCCCTTGGTCCTAAATAAAGGGAGTCTCTGGTAGTCGAGGAAGTGCTGGACCGCCAGGTCCACCAGGAACAGAGGTACAAGACAACTGCTTTCATCCTCACCATGTTCACACCCTCTGATCTTTCTGTAGTGTTGACATGATATTTTGTGAGTCCCTCTAAAGACGATGCTCAGCAAGATATCAACAAGCAAATATACTAACACTAAAACCTTGGTGGCTGCATACAGTATGTAGATCCCAAAGGGTTTCCCAACACTGTAGCTGTTCGTGTCTTGTGTCCTCAGGGTTCTCGAGGAGTGGTTGGGTACAAGGGAGAACAAGGAACGGCAGGCATTTCGGTAGGAAGGTCATACAATGCTGTTGTTAGACATGATAACTTTTTACTTCCTGTGAAATTCATTGTGTAAGTTAAAAGGTGTGCCCCATAATCACTATATTACCTCGTTAAACTGTTTTATAAGGCCTAACCAATTTATATCCACTTTATAAACTTTGCGACCATGTTATAACGACTCGTTTTATTATATTATAAACAAATGTCTTCTGGTTTCAGGGAGAGAGGGGCGTGCCTGGGTTACCAGGACCACTTGGCCAAACAGGTACAAAGGTAAGACTGCTGACACTCTCAGCTCGCATCAATATGCCACAGATGTATTAAGATCAAATACTTGCATAGTGATTTCTTTAGTCACACATCACACACTGATTTCTTTAGTAACATTATAGCATAACATGACAATAGAAAAGTAAAGAAAAAAACTAGACTGTGAATTAAGTTTACTGTCAATCCCAGACAAATCATTGGTGACTGATTCCTCTGTGTGGTTGAATTATGAAGAGATGAGGAAATCTATTAGAAACACGCTCTGCCTGTACTATATTAGCAGCCGGGAGAGTTCATCAGAAATAAATCATGGTAAACTGCATAAATCCCACATCAGACAGCAAACGTCTTATGTTTCTAGTTAGAACTGGCAAAAAGCAGAAACCGTTTCCAGAAGATTCCTGGGTATACCACAGGGTTTTTGAAGTCAAACCACATGCAGGTTGTTGCTGTAACTCATCTGCTGCCTATCATTATGTTCTCTCAAATCCATTTATTATTTAGCTCTGACAATACTAAAATGTAATATTTGCACTGCACAAAAAGTAAAAATTCACATTGTGTAAGAAATGCTAGGATACATGCCCGTGTGTTTTATTAGCATCCCTCACCCGAGACAGTTTACCATTCTAGTCCGGTTAGATTTACAGTAGTGTTTGTTGTCATTATTTAGATGCAGGGGATTTGGGTGAATTTAACAGCAACAACACATTGTTTAAGATACTTGTGGGTCACAGCGGAGCAGGTGGAAGGTGAGGGTTGTCACTTCAGGCATGTCGTCTGATACCTTTCTGGTTCCTCAGGGTTCTACAGGCCTACCAGGATCATCGGGGGGTCCAGGCAAGGATGGCAAAGCGGTAAGAACGCCACCCTGTTTAAATTACCCACATATTTTATGTTTATTAGTAGGCAATTATACAGTACAAGTCACATACAGTAAGGGACCAGGTCTGGTAACGTTCTTTGAAAAATCTTTAACTTTTATTGGTCTGCAACTGTAGGTGATTAAGGCGTTGTTAACTGTGTGAACTTGCTGGTTTTCAGGGAGAGAAAGGAAGCAGAGGACCCCTCGGCTCACCTGGGTATCCAGGAGAACCAGTGCGTCTATCAAAAACTCTCCAGGACTTTTTTTTTTGTACTGTTTTGGTTGGAGTGTGCGAACTAAATAAAGTGCACCTCACCAGTATTAGCAAACAGCATTTGACCCTAGTGTTATTCTGATGTCCTACAAGGAGGAATTCATGCATCACTGAAGTGTGAAAATGTCTCTTTATCATTCTTCTGCTCAGGGTTTACCTGGAAGAAACGGGAAGGATGGTTTCCGCGGGATGACCGGTGAAAAGGTTTGTTCTCAGGAACTTATCCTAGAACAGGGAGTTCATTCTGGGAGGAGAGGATCCATGAAAACATGGACTTGGCATGTCTCTTCCAAGAGGACTACCCCTCGGCTTGGCTGCTGCAGCCATGGCGTTCCCCCAGCTGTGGAAATATATTATACTTTAGCTGTTGCTAGTCAGTTAGCGCTATTGTTTCCTCCCTTCACAGCTCAGCTCTAATTTCTAGTTTCCAGGCTTCCTCCTCTGACAGCTGGTTCTCATTATCCTCAAAGCAGTTCATCTAGGTGGAGGGTGTCCGCGTCGTAAATCCAGTATTATGTGCTCAGTTCTCTATCTCCCACGAAAAAAGGGAGTTTCATGTTTTGACTGTCAGTTAGCTGTAAATCTCATCTTATTTCGAGCCGGAGGAGTGCAGGACTGATATTGCTAAACAGAGATTACACATACTGAAAAGTACCATCTCTTTAGAACTTTACCTGCAACACGGAACATTAAAATGGCTTGCATGATGTTTCCGTTTCCGTCAAGCTGTATTAACACTGCATCCTTTTAATCTCTTGTTCCTCTAGGGAGAGAGAGGAACAGTGGGCATGCCTGGTCAGGATGGCAGAGAAGGCCACCCTGTGAGTAACAAACTGATGTTTCTATGAAGAATGTTCATGTTTTAGATTACATGGGCGGTCAATATTCGTATACTGTACCCTGGTGGACCCCGCTACCTTTCGTAAGATCACTTTGCAGAACGCTCAGTCTGGGTAACCAGACTCCTACAGTATGTTCTTAGTCTATAGCCCTTTGGCTTTCTTTGAAATATCAGAATATTGTGAACGGTCAGATGTTGGTGATGATGAGCTCCTTAACCTCCAACACAGGATGCTCAGCTCTTCCCAGCCTCCCGTTATGTGGGGCTGCTTGGTCCACGACATGCAGGCAGCATGGATACTAATCTGACAGCGAGCCGAGAGAGAGGGAGTTCCCCTCTGGTTCATCCGAGGATAACCCTCTTATGCAACACAGAGATGATGAGCATCGTCCATAACACAGTATGATGCAGCGGAAGCTTTTTTTTTTCTGAATGAACGCTGTGGCCTCATAAGGACAGAGAATTGCTTTGGAGAAGACCAGGGCAATCCCCACAGAACTCCCCAGCGCTTTGGATTTGGCCACATGCGTTTTCTGCAATGAACCCATAAAGGATGAGTCAGTCGCTCCGCAAGGCCATGAGCCATTTGGGTTTGCCAGAGCTCTCAATTAACTATGTCGTAACAGATTAAAGGACTCAGAGTTTGTTGCTGAAAATGTTCCAAAGCTAGTAGTCATTTGTTGGGTGGATATACCACATTTATATCATTGCCGTGTTTCTGGTTGTTTGTGTGACCTGTATCTCATTAGGTTGTGGATGACTGTAGCCAACTCTCCAGGTTAGTGGATGACCATAGCCAACTCTCCTCATCAGAACCTTTTTGAGGAACGCTTGCATGCAAAGGGGCGCTTGATGATTAAGGTTATTGAGACAGAGGTTGAATTAGTTGATTATACTGGATGGACAAGATCATGTTGGCAGTTTATGCTGAATATTTAACAGGCTCATTAGGGACAGCTTAGGCCAGAGAGAAGAATGCCCCCTTATGGTAGAAACTCCATCTCCAGCAGCCTCAGGGATGACTGATAACCGACATCAATCAATCAATCAATCAATCAATCAAAGCTTTATTTATAAGACATCACTATGCTGACAAAGCATTGTGTACCAGTGTTTAAGACGCCGTTTAGACTTGGTTTTAAAATGACGATCAGATCACAAGTGGACAGCGAGACACATCATCGTTTACACTTGCGTCTATCATGCGTCTCCAAATGTGTCCAGCTGACCACTTGTGTTCATATATAGTAACCATAGTAACACACTCACTCCTGCTTGCGTGCGTGTCGCACAGCTGTTCCATGTAAACAAATCAGTAATCAGTCGGTTTAACTTCGAGCAGATTGAAAAAAAGTGTGCATGAAAGCCGTGTCCGTGTCCGAATGTGCATACTGTATACTGCATACTCTATAGTAGGCAGTATGCACATTCTGACATGGCCCTGGACTATTCCAGCTGTTTCAATTGATAGGACAAGTCACTAACGACTTGAAAAAGAGAGCTGGATAAGGCGAAAAAGGAGAAAAATTATCCTGCATTGATGACGTGTTTTCCTGTTTAGACTTGGTCTCCTCAACGTCCACCATATTTGTTGATAAATTATTGACCGGAGACGTCGCAAAGAGTTATGGGAGCACAGGGAGCAAAAGTGACCATTGCTTGTTCACTTCGAAAATGACCGTTACGAAGGGCCGTTCGAAGGGAGTAATTTTGTACCCTTCGGATCAAAACGCCCTTCAATATGGCGGATGTGGGTGTGGCCCCAATTATGTTCCCTTCGAAGGGTAGAGCCCTAGCATGTGGAATACAGCCTTGGTTTTAGAATGCGTTTTGAAGGATCAGATTCAAAGGGTGAATCAACAGGTCTTATGATGCTAATGTCTGCTAATTTATGGTAACCTAACCTTCAGGACCCAGGGAGGGATGAATGAAGCATCAGACGAGTGTGTGTACTGTACTGTAGCTACGCCAAGGTCAGCCATTTTGTCGAGTTTAAGTACTCCCACAGCAATTTTCCCTTTTGAAGTATGATTTATGTGCAGGCACACATTACCCACTGAAAACATATTCCTCCATGTCAAAGATTCAAAATGGTCCTCTTGTGATCTGATTGTCCAAACACATTCTAAAACCAAGTCTAAACGGGGTCTAAGAGTCATACAGCTCGTTCAGTGCTCGCAGAAAGGCCAAAACGCCTTCTCCTCTGGGCTGATCCAACTCAACATACATGACTAGAGATTTTCTGCACATCTTCAGGTTGCTGGTTGTCCTGTTAGCTTTTGGGTTATGCGACTGCTCGTGCTTTGATCAGGAGTATTGTCACGGAATGTCTCTCTGCTGCATCCAAGGGTCTGTTATTTTGCAAAAGTTTTCCATGTTCTTTTACAATCCCCTCAAGATACAGTCTGAGAGGCCCAAGCCAAACATCTGCACCCATTTATCATAAAGAGACATTTCAAGGTAGGTTTGTTGGATATGCTCAACAATTATAAACAGTTTATTTAGGCTACTCAATTTCTACATGAATAAATACATATTTGTTTCCCAGGGGGATTGCTTTCCCTGCGGAAACTTAAACTATAGCCTTATTAGTCCAGGAACAACAAATAAAAGACCCCTTGAGTTGCTTAGCAAACATCTACATGGATCAGTAGTGGAGCACAGGTCCAGTAGACACAGGATCAGAGTAGAGTTCAAATTGTCAGATCAAGTGAAGTTAAAGATGTATCTTGGATGGACCATTTTGAATCTTTGACATGGAGGAATATGTGTTCAGTGGGTAATGTGTGCCTGCACATAAATCATACTTCAAAAGGGAAAATTGCTGTGGGAGTACTTCAACTCGATAAAATGGCTGACCTTGGCGTAGCTACAGTACAGTACACACACTCGTCTGATGCTTCATTCATCCCTCCCTGGGTCCTGAAGGTTAGGTTACCATAAATTAGCAGATATTAGCATCATAAGACCTTTTATAAGGTTATTTATGATCATATAGTATACCTTTTTTGATAGACTTTGCTCTCTTGAGATATTGTTCATTACTACAGCTAAGTACTCCATGGATCTCTATAGGCATATGCGTCCTTTGGCATCGGCCTTAATATGCCCATGAGATCCATGTGTACTACTTAGTTGTAACACTAATATATCTTGAGTGCTATATCTCTCAATATACTGTAGCATGTTGTTCTCTAAACACATGGCTCTTGTTATAAACATGACAAATGAGCATGCTGGCATGGAAATGTGCTACTGTATATTTAGTACTCAGGACAATTTTCAACTCAAGTCATATTCAAGGGTGAAACACTTACACTGTTTTCAATGAGAATTAACTTCTCTACAATCTCCTGGGGACTATCTTTCATTTATATGCAAACTCAGACCAAATGTTGTTGTTTTTATAGATGTATAGCTTTGAGGTATAGTAATACTTTATCATAAAATGGTGTCCTAGTTGAATTTTCCAAATGTCCAAGTCAATGCTACCTATTATCTATAGTATTAGCATTTATGTGGAGCCTAATGGCACCACTCTTCTTATGCCTTAATTTTTCAAGGAATATGTTTTAAAAATTTACTAATTCTCCAAAATGTATCTTTTTCGACTATTTCGACTTTTTCGACTTTCGAAGTATATTTACCAAGTCTTAAAAAAAGCAGACCTGTCCATTTTTGCAATGTACAGTATCAACTTCTACAAAGACACAACAAAGGGTTAACTTGCAGTACATGCTATTTGCATTGGTGTAATCTCTCGGATGTATTGTAAAGACAATCGTCAAATTCCCAGTCTTCCTGTCCATTGTGCTCTGGACTACCCCACGTTTCCACTGCTCTCTGCATTAGAGAGGTATTTGCATTTGTTTTAACAACATCCTGTGAAAGCCATTAAAGTTCCTGCCAGCCGGACTCAGGAGAGAGACATTTCATGTGTGATTAATCCAGGGGAAGAAAACAAAAGCACACATCCCTGAGCGATGTGAGGCTGTGTGCTAGCTGCATTACTGGAGAGGACATCTTGCATCCTACAGTATCTTGCTAGTCTTTGATGTTTGTCTATATTCTTTGACGCTTGTCTTAGACTTTTGTTTATACAGTCTTTGACATTTGTCTTTACAGTCTTTTATGTTTGTCTTTATACTTTCTTTGCACATATAACTATAACCACTGTGTATTATTATAATACAGGTACAAATGTTTTTTTTTTTAACCAGCTGACCAGTAAACTCAGGACTCGCTGTACATGAACTCCCTGCCAAGATAACATTTCCCCTCCCAAGTTGTGAAAGTATTGTGGGACTATGATCTACAGAAGTTGGCTAAGCTTTGCTCTGTTCTGTCTTTGTCTCTCTGTATTGTGTTTGTCTCCATGTTTTTGTCTATGTCTGTCTCTGTCCCTGTCTCTGTGTCCAGGGTATGCCTGGTCAGCCTGGGACAGCAGGCCAGAGGGGAACTAAGGTGAGCTACTGGTTTTTTTTCTCATATGAGCGTCCTACTCTATGATGTCCACTATAGTTATGATACCCATTGGAGCACACAATCACTAATTGGCCATTTAGTCGGCACTAATTACCTAATAAATCCAATTAGGGACAGGAGTTGGAAATAGGCTATAAGCTATAATCTCTTTGTGCACAGCATTGGTTACACTGTCTTCTCTTAACAAGTTGTTTTGTAACTATGTGAATGTGTATTGTCCCTATTAAATAAACATACATACATAATTGTCGGCATTGCCGCGTTCGCTGTACCTTAGGTCTGCTGAACCTGGCTTTTCTCTTTGGTGGCATGTTTATAAACTGGTTAAATGTTTGAGCCTGATGCAACTTCTAGTTTGGGCGTGGCCGTGGCATGCCATCTCTGTGTGTGCGTAATACCTGTCCTCTACAATCTACTGTATAGTGTGTGTGTGTGTGTGTGTGTGTGTGTGTGTGTGTGTCCATGCAGGTGTGTGCGCGCATTGCGTGCCACCTGCTGGCTGCTGTGGGTAGTGTTATCACTAATTGGCCATGTAACCAGCCCTAATTACCTAGTTTAAAATTCCGTCCCTGTCACTGTCTGCTCGGGAACCCTGGCGAAACCTGTGGGAAATATGAACGCTGTCAGGCTGACAATGTCTGAGCAAAATGGAAATAGAGATACAGAGGTTTGCTCAATTATGTGTTGGATGGCATATGATCATATTGTTCATATAACTATCTACTAATCCTAACCTTAACCAGTAGTTGCGTATCAGCAGAGTTGCTGTTGATAGTTTGTTGATAGTAGACTAGTCTGTAGACTATCGATAGGATGTGACCGTAGTTTGAGATGATGTGGTTTATGATTCCAGGGAGAGTTCGGTCTGCCAGGTCCGAGGGGCACAAAGGGGTCCTCTGGAATGCCTGTAAGTTTGCTGCTGCTATTTACATTCACTTCAGTGTGTTGCTGGCTGTTTAAGATTACGTGAAAGACGTGTACGATAATGTGCTGTGTTCTGATGTCCTTAGGGTGATATGGGTTCAGCAGGGGTACCTGGACCATCGGGTCAAACTGGACCCAAGGTAATGAAGACTTAAACTCTTACTGTATGAAGAAATTGGACTTCAATTTGACTTGGGCGCTGTCATCAGGCAATTAACCTAGGCCCAACATCCATGTGAATGATGCTGTGTCAGGGCATGTCTTCTTGGAGTCATTGAGTGCTGTGATGCCACCACTAGGGGCAGTGGTGATCAACACAGACCAAATGGCCTCAAACCACAGAGCGTCATAGATGCACGTGGCTCTGCTTTGGTCAGCATTTTCTACAGTCCTATAAAAATAACTTCAAGCAAAATATGTTACAATCTGACGACCATCTCAGAGACGCCAGCTGAAGCGGAGGTCCAAGCCTACTACTGCCTGGGAGGGTGGAATCTTGGGTAGACATGAAAGAGGTCTGGCCTGCTCTAGTCTGGACTCACTGTCTACCAATCACTTTTCATTAGCTTCTGTGCCATTAGAAGGAGCCAATGTGTATTGGTTAATGGCCCAGGAGTTAAATAGTAGTTTATGGACATGTGTGCTGTATTTTTCCCTTGATGGCGAAGTTTCAAACAGCAGTAATTGAAGTATGTTCGTGTCGGAAAAGTGAGGCTTAGATCGCCATATTCTGTACTTCTACTCCCACACATATTAATTGCTCAAACCTCAAGTCTGTATGACAGTTGCCATGTGCTGAGGGCACTGAAAGGTTAACTACAGTGAATAAGGCATAATATATGTGTCTTTTCTTATTACTTCTCAAACTCATCAGTGTGTTTTTCTATTACAGGGCAGCCAAGGTGAAAGTGGACAGCCAGGCGTATCTGGCTCTCCAGGACCAGAGGTATATGTCTTGGGTTATGATGTCATGACTGTTCTAAATGTATGGCATGATGTTTGGCTGTAACATGCATGTCCATGTAGACAGACTTTACAGTGAAACATGCGACTGAGTGGTTATTGCTGCAGTTCATATAAAAGAAGTGTGTCACCAACTTAAGCTGATCATCGGATGATTTTAGTTGAGGACTTTTGCATCTAAAAACAATGTGTTTATTCTACAGTGTGTGATGTTATGTGTGATGTTTACTTGTCTGGTGTTGAAGGGCAAGTCAGGTGAACCTGGGAGCGTAGGACAACCAGGACACCCGGGGATGCCCGGCCTCGAGGGACTCAAGGTATTCACTGCTCTCTTCTACACCAGAGTCCTGCTTGATACAGCACTGGGGAGTTTACCCATGTAGCACTGGGGAGTTTACCCATGTAGCACTGGGGGGTTTACCCATGTAGCACTGGGGAGTTTACCCATGTAGCACTGGGGAGTTTACCCATGTAGCACTGGGGGGTTTACCCATGTAGCACTGGGGGGTTTACCCATGTAGCACTGGGGAGTTTACCCATGTAGCACTGGGGGGTTTACCCATGTAGCACTGGGGGGTTTACCCATGTAGCACTGGGGAGTTTACCCATGTAGCACTGGGGGGTTTACCCATGTAGCACTGGGGGGTTTACCCATGTAGCACTGGGGAGTTTACCCATGTAGCACTGGGGGGTTTACCCATGTAGCACTGGGGGGTTTACCCATGTAGCACTGGGGAGTTTACCCATGTAGCACTGGGGGGTTTACCCATGTAGCACTGGGGAGTTTACCCATGTAGCACTGGGGGGTTTACCCATGTAGCACTGGGGAGTTTACCCATGTAGCACTGGGGAGTTTACCCATGTAGCACTGGGGAATTACCCATATAGCACTGAAGGGTTTACCCATGTAGCACTGGGGGGTTTACCCATGTAGCACTGGGGGGTTTACCCATGTAGCACTGGGGGGTTTACCCATATAGCTCTAGGGGGTTTACCCATGTAGCACTGGGAAGTTTACCCATGTAGCACTGGGGAGTTTACCCATGTAGCACTGGGGAGTTTACCCATGTAGCACTGGGGGTTTTACCCAGGCTTACGAGTCGGTCTCTACAGTAGACGCTGTGCTCATCCCGAAAGTTTGGCATCGCAAGACTAACCTGGGCTTCACTGGGGAAGGACCTAGCAGTTATTTAGCACTTATGGGAATGTTCTGATTTTACGTGTGTTTACTTGTTTTATGGGACTGGGACTTGCACCATGTTCTGTTCAAGGATTGTTTCACGCTTGGTGTGAAATGGGGGCAATCATGTCTGTTTCTTGGGGTGCAGTGAACACTTGGGATTCAGTATCTAGAGATAAACGAGGAGTGTTTTTAGTACTAACATCCCTGATCACATCGAGCTTTTAATGAGGAAGGAAAAGCACTGAAACTGCATCTGAAGAACTTTTAAGACGCCAGAGTGTTTTTCCAGATTTACCTCTGTTGATGTCAATTGAGTTTAATAATTTATACTCTGGCAAACAAGCAAGTCATTCATGAGATTAAATTAGCCTAATAAATTGCTGAGGCTTAAATTTACAGTCGAAGGTTATTTTAATAGCTACAGTAAAAACGAGATAATTGATCTTTATTGGAATTTATTATTTACAGGCATTATAATACTTTTACTACCTGACCGAAATATTTTGATGGCAATTACTGTTTGTCAGCCATTTCAAAGATAGATAAATAGATAGATAGATAAATCTTTATTTTTGTGTCACTCCTTAACAAACATTTCCATCACATTAGTACAATTGTGCCATAATAAAAAGTTAAGCACCACTCACAATGAGTTGTGAGACACAATATAGTTACAAATCAAAATAGAATAGAGCGTACATGATAGTACTACACACATACAACCATACAATTGAGAATACACTACAGTATAGGGACATACAAATACAGTATAAAGGATTTCAAAGATGTAGAGTTACATCTGGAACAGTACATTTTTGAAGCCAAAGTGTATTTGGTATTTGAGTTTGATCAAAGTGAAGTCTTTAGTGCGCTGGCATGTTTCATGTTTTCATTGTGTCATGATTTGTGTTTGTCCAGGGGCAGAGGGGAGACCCAGGTGAAAGAGGAGTGGAGGTACTCATGACATTTGATAACTCCTAATAGTTGCACTTTGTCTCTGTCCGTTTGGTAAATTTGAGAGATCCAACTGTGAAGAAGAATAGAGGGACATTGATAATCACACTTCTGTGCAGGGCTCACGAACCACCTGGTGACAGTTATCTCCTAGGCGATAGGTGGATTACCCTTTCTGTGGCATTTAAGATGGAATGCCAGACATTTCCAGCATTCAGTTTGGTTGTTTTGCCAATTTCAGCCTTTAGAGTACAAGTATAGAAAGATAGATAGAAAAGAAAGTTTTTTAATATGCATATTGAACTGGCAAAAGTATTACACTGAAAATTGCTCAACAGACTACGCTTTGGAAAACATGAACTGGGCCTGCTACGTTTTCCATTAGCAAATGCCTGCCTAGAGTCAAATGAATCTGTCTTTGACTGTGGTGATTTTCATTTGGCCAGTGTTGAATCATGTTGAACAGCATTATTCAAAGTCATGGATAGAAAGGAACAGATTTGATTTTTATGGGAAAAACTAGGAAGCCTATTAGAATCCAATGACGATCTAAAGATCGGACATTGTTAGTGTACTACAGGAAACTACTAAGTGTTAGCATGTGATCAATATCGGCATGATTTTCTTTTCTTCTCTGCCCAGGGAATGAAAGGTGAGGGAGGAGAACACGGGAGACCAGGAGATCCTGTGAGTTTGTTTTCCTCTGTCCATCATTATAATCACACAACTGACATTCATCAGTAGGCTAGGGTAATAACTTCTCATGACACTGTTCAAATCAAATCAAACTCTATTTGTACAGCGCATTTCATACACAGAGGCAACACAGAGAGCAAAGGGGGGGTTGTCATACTGTAGATCCTACTACACCAGAGGGAAGAAAATGTTAGCATCATTTACACTACATCATTGACATGTTATGTAAATACTACTACACTTTTTTTTTCCTGTCAAAGCTATTAATTACACAATGATGCTGTGAGAGCTTAAGAGCTGTCATAGACATTGTAGTTTCACCACCTCACCACCTCCCTCAACCTTTCACATAGCTGTGCTAATCTAATTTATGACAGGATGACCTCCAGGAGGTCAACACACCTAGACGTTGTCTGCTCCAGAATAACCATCCTTTGTCCCATTGTCCCTGCGAGAATTACCGTCTTTTCTCATGTCACGTGTCTGTATTCTCGACCACTGTTGATGATACCTGCCATTAAATATGACGTGCACAATGGGTTAGCCAATCACATCCCTGGAAGCGTCATACCTGTGTATTGCTTGAATATAAGGCCGCGCAAGACCAGACTGCGGCACTTCTGTTGGATGAACCACTCACGTGCGTTGTCCTGAAGTCCTCGTTTGTTTTCTCAATAAACCAGACTTAACCTCTTTGAGCGAATCTTGGCAAATCCTCTTTGACTAGATCAGTTAAAAAGTCTTCTCCAGAGCTTTTTATGTTTCTTGTTTATTCTGATCCCCATTAGCTGACACACATTGCAGCAGCTGCTCTTCCTGGTGTCCACAACATAAACCCCAGGATGTGATACAACTTCTCTGTGGGGAAATGCTTTCACCACATAATAATAATTCTTCCATATAATGTGTAATCAAAAGAGTTTGGTAGCGTGTCACATTTTCCCCTTGTCACTACGTGTTTTCATCATCCCAAGGTCTGATATGCATTTGGCAATCCAACTATGTTCTAATCCACACACGTACAATCATTTAATTTTAAATTTGGAAGTGATGAAACAACTATTTTGGAAGGTCATTTTCCCTTCGGACATTTACTGTAAACAGAATGTTTCTCTTCTGTTGAAGTAACAATATCATGCTGTTTGGATAATGTTACTGTAAGTTCAGTTTATGTGCGAGGCCTAGAGCCGTTTGAAGAGTAGTTGGGGTTTACACACACTCCCAAATAAGGCTGTAGAAGCTCCACGCTGCTCGTTTAAGAGGTGCAGCCGCTTCTCTACACTACATGTGTGTCCGTCCATCCGTGAATGTGTGTCCGTAGCATGAGATTTAGACCAATCAGTAGTAGCCAATACCGTTACACACCAGCAGAGGGCAATAGAGATTGCTCATGAACCTGCACTGTTTACTTCACCACCTGGGTGTGATTTTTTTTCTATAACTGTAGCGCGTCGACTTGACACTGATTTTTAGAAACTAGTGCACAGTGCCCGTGGAACCGTCGTGGTTGTTCTGCATGTTCTATCAATCTATCGATCTATCAATCTATCTAAAACAGACATTTTGGTTGTTGAGCCATGTTCAGATGGCTCTGTGGTGCCCCCTGTAGGTCGGAGCTGGCGTGAGGCGGTTCAGTGCCCTCCAGGCTCTCAGCTGCACCCCCCAGTCCAAACCCTGTGACTCTAGCGCCCCCACACGGGGATCTGGCTCGTTACATCAAGAGCTTCCTGCCAGTCCAAACCCTGTGTCTCTATTCTAACTGTCACATACTGCTCTTATATTTGCTTTTGTGCTGCTACACATCTCATATTGTGTATTGTGCTGTGCATGTGTGTGTGTATGTCCCGTCAGTTTTAATATTGTCCTCTGGTCGTTTTTACTTTTCTTTTCTCTTGTATTTATTCCACATCCCCGTCCCTTTAGGGGTCATTTTGCCTTCTATCAGACTGTTATTGTAAATAAGAAATTGTTCTTAATTGACTTGCCTGATTAAATAAAGGTGATGATGAAATCTATGACCTCCCTACATCGAGATATGGCCATTTCAATATTGTGCCCACAGCGCCCTCTTGTGGCTAGGCCCGGTTGTCGAGATGGGGTCGGTCAGCCCTACCTACCTGCCCTACCTAGTACGCTTTCTGTCATCATAGATGTCTGTAGTAGTGCCACACAGCAGGCTACAAATCCTACACACTGTATTGTAGGTTTAAGCAGCCGTGGAGATCCTGTGTACTGTTTCTATGACTTTCAGAAGATATATCTCTGTAATATTGTTCATTAATTTGTTGTCATTGTGATTGACAGGGATCCCCTGGCCTGTCAGGAATGAAAGGAGAGGTGCGTTGTTACACCAGTGTTTCTGACACCATGAGCGGCTCAAGTCCCCATTCTGTGAAGTATATCCAACCATGAATGGGTGTCTGGCAGTGTGTGTGAGCCCATTTGATCAGTGTGTGTGTGAGCCCATTGATGCTATTGATACTTTAAGTTGGCATCGGTCCCCATTCTGCAAGTTGCATCAGTTTGTGTGTCCCATGCCAGAAGTTGACATGACATGTCCCCATTATGTAAGACTACTGACCTTGTGTGTGTGTATAGCAGTGTCTGTATCATACTGACCTATAACTGACCTATACTGTGTGTGCCAGAAAGGGCCTCCAGGAGAACCCGGCCAGCGGGGGTCGATGGGCCACCAGGGGCAGGCTGGGCTGCCAGGGCAGATGGGCCCCGCGGGGCCTCGGGGGCAGAGTGGGGACATCGGCCTTCCTGGGGACCCTGGAGCAGAGGGAAGACCTGTGAGTGCCTGACTAGGACCATCAGTGCTTGACTAGGACCATTAGTGCTTGTCTAGGGCAGGAGGACTCCTAGTCCATGCACACCATCCATATATACATAATACCATATTACCATACCCCAATACTGCAACATAGCAAGTATTAATGCCAGCTCAACTACGTCACTGTGGTAAACAATCACATTACTCAGGTATAATAACAGTTTTGCATTGTAGGTTTCTGTATAGGTCATGGTTCACTACAGTAGTGGGCAGTTAGGCACTGGCCTACGGTGGCTGTTTGCTCTTGTGTCAATGTTTGTTCAATTCCCTCTCCTCTCCTTCAGGGCAAAGAGTTGACAGAAATACACATCAAACAGATCTGCAGAGAGGTCCTCAGATGTGAGTATTAACCATGTTGGATCAATCAAGCAAGTAAGCAATCGAGCAGCCAATCAATCGATCAATAAAACAAACAAACAAACAGAAACAAACAATATATCGTCACTGTCGGGTGAAAACCACTAACTCCATTTTGGAGATTTTTTTTTTTTTTTTTTTTTACATATAGTTATTATTATTATTTTTTTTTTAATCAATTGAAAGCTGAGGCTACCCTTTACAATCGCTGAACACCTTCCAGCCTCCAGACCAATTAAAGGGGTAGTGTGCTATTTTTGACATTTAGCCCTATTTTGGACATTTATGCAGTGCTGTGAAATGTACAGTGCAGTGCTCTGTATACTGTATTACTGTGATCGGTGGTTTTGTAGAATATTGTAGCTCTGTCTTATACTGAATCTCCTTTCTCTGATGTGCTCCTCCCAGCTGAGATGCCGTCCCTGCTGATCAGCAACATGAACCACTGGAGGAGCTGTGACGAGTGCCAGAGCAGGGCCGGCTCCCCGGGCCCCCAGGGCCCCCAGGGCCCCCAGGGCTCCAGGGGCTTCGCCGGCCTCCCCGGCTCCAGCGGTCAGCCAGGACATCCTGGGCGGCCCGGACGGTCTGGCTTGAGAGGACTGAAAGGTACTAGACTTTGGGACTATAGGTACTAGGTTCTAGACTTTGGGACTATAGGTACTAGGTACTAGACTTTGGGACTATAGGTACTAGGTACTAGACTTTGGGACTATAGGTACTAGGTACTAGATTTTGGGACTATAGGTACTAGGTACTAGACTTTGGGACTATAGGTACTAGGTTCTAGACTTTGGGATTATAGGTACTAGATTCTAGACTTTGGGACTATAGGTACTAGGTACTAGTCTTTGGGACTACTAGGTTCTAGGCGGCGTAATGGAACATTTGGAGCAGTGTCCTTTCCTGTGAGCACTGACACAAACAATTAACGGCTTCTTTGGACATTGCAATAAAGTATTGAAGCTTCAATCTGTGTGTGTGTGTGTGTGTGTGTGTGTGTGTGTGTGTGTGTGTGTGTGTGTGTGTGTGTGTGTGTGTGTGTGTGTGTGTGCAGGAGACCCAGGTGTGAAGGGGGACAAGGGGAACCAAGGAAGGACAGACATTGGAGACCAGGGACCTCCGGGGCCCCCAGGTAGAGAACTCTCTTAGAGGACATGTTTATTTGTAGGCAACCAATAGAAACAGAACACACTGTTTACATGGCATGTATCTTGTCTTGATAAAGTCTGATGGGCCAATGCAGCGAGCACCAGGGGCACCACCTGGAGCATCTAATGAAAAGACCAAAGTCAACATATCTCTCAGATGTCTCCCAGCATCTGTGATTATCATGTGTTTGTGTCCTTTGAGAAGGCTTTACCTGTTAAGGGCTGTGCCTCCATGCGCTTCTATAGAGCACTGACCTCTTCCTGCTGTGCTCTGTCAGGTCCCCTGGGTCCGCAGGGGTACAGCAAACCAGGCCAGCCAGGGAAGCCTGGATCTCCAGGTATGGATGGAGAAGAGGGTAAGAGAGGTGGTCCTGGGTCACCTGGCCAGCCAGGGGTCTGTCATCCATCCATGTGCTACAGCGCTATGATGAGGCATCAAGACCCCTTCAGGAAAGGACCAAACTATTGAAGCAAGATGGCGGCAGACACACCAGAAGTGCAGTCAACAAACCCCCCCCCCCACCCCCACCTGGGCTGATGTTCAACGACAGCGACAACAGCAAAAAAAATCTTTCCAATCTCAGGAAGATCACCTTGTCACAATGTTTCCCTCTGTCCGGTAGACAGGAAGTACCTCTCAACATGTATATAGAAAGTACATATCCATGTGAGTCACATGGCTCTCTCTCCTGGAATAAGACATCTTCAATCTCTGCTCACATTCTGCTCAAATGCCCCCCACTCCCATCTCACAATGCTGCCACGAGAGTAACGTTATGCTTTGAAAGAACATCAGTCATTATTTAAACATCTCGGGTTTAGGGGCCCAAATAACAATCAGAAACACTGGTTGTAAAGTGTCAGACTCTGTCTGGTCTAGAGGTAGTTAATCATAGCTACTGTCTGAGCGGTTCAACTGATGTGTTGCCCTGATCTCTGGCGCCCCCTGGTGAAGCTTCTCTGCAGCACATCACTCTCTGGTCTCCTCACTCATCACGTTTCACTCATCCATCGTCACTTATTTATGCAACTTTGTTATGCTCTTTTCATTTGCTATTAAACTAGTGATGTAGCCATAAACAATGTCTGTGGAATTATCGCTCAGTTCCAGGGTAACACTGTGAGCTTGTTCTTTGTAGCATGCAGCTAACGCTGTTAGAGGCCCATGTTCATCAAAGAAAAAAAGAAAAAAAAGAAGAAAAAAGGAAGCATCTTTTCACCCCCTCTGAAATGAATTATATTACTGCATACAATATGCCAGTAATGTGCTGTCAGCTTATGATAATTGTCTACTTATGTTTGCTGTTATTTATAAAACTGAACTTGCTGTGTCCCAAAGGGCTGTACCCGAGACCGTATTGTCTGTTTGTTCTTTTTTTACAGTGTCTAATTTTATTTCTTTTTTTTGTGCTAAGGTGACTTTTATATTAAATTTTATCATTAAATTTTTTATGATTTGTGATGTTACATTCGTTTTTATTTGCTTGCTGAACCAACCAGTTCAAGTTGGGAATGTCTAGCACTTAGTTCAATTGTGTGTGTGTGTGTGTGTGTGTGTCTGTGTGTGTGTGTGTCTGTGTGTGTGTGTGTGTGTGTGTGTGTGTGTGTGTGTGTGTGTCTGTGTGTGTCTATGCGTGCGTGCGTGCGTACGTGTGTGTGCGCGCGTGCTAGAGAGAGAGATTCTGATGTAGAGATTCTACACTAGATGGCGCTGTGGAGCTTTAACTGTCTCAGATGGGTGATAAGTGTGGCTTAGTTATTTATCAGTCATGTTCCTAGATATTAGATAGATAGATCTATGTCCTGAAGATGGCATAGACATCTCACCCGAACTATAATAAGGACACATGGCCGATCATCCATAATCATATCGTTGGATGACTAAAAAGCAAGTAAAGCTTAAATCAAGTTGAGCCTTACAGGTGTTAAAACGTATAGATGTTATGTAGGCTATCATTACTAACCACCTCTATTGGCTATAGGTCTGGACATTCCTCTCCCTGGAGAAGCTTGAGGCCCTTAGCGCCCGTCCAGCCTGATGGACACTCACAGTAAGGTAGGACAGGTGTAACCGTCTTTAATCAGTAGGGTGTCCTATCTATTCACTTCTACCACAGACAGAACAGGTATTGCTTCTCAGGTACTAGCCTACTCTTGGACAGTGACCCTGGTCGTAAAAAACCCCCACTGTGGAAGTGGGTAGGGTCTACACACTTAGGAAATGGATGGGAAAACAAAAAATGTATAGATTAGACTAAATGTTTTTGATTTAAGGTGTTTTCCAATAGGCTAGTTGTTGTGCTGCAGTATTTATCTAGTGAACATTCTTCCGTGTAAATGCTGGGATTATGGAAGCTCTGGAGAGGTAATTAAATGGACCTGTCCTTATTCTCTGACTCGTTAAGAAGGGTTTCAGATTTCAAGTGTCTCCTCTTACACATCTGAGCCCCACATCCATCTCCCTGTCGGGGAAGTTTTATTACGGCCGCTAGAGGTGGATGCAAGGACGTGGTCCTGGGTGGGATCCTTTCATTTGATGGACAACGAGCTTCAACTCGTTTTCCCAAAAACGTTCCGGGCTGTGGCATGCTGCTGGATATCCTACAATTATAGCCTACTTTCTTAGGCATCATTCAAAGGTTTTTATTCAATGAAGGCGTCGGACTACTTGGACATTTCTGGGCGTACCTACGTGTTCCCCCCCGCATAAGTGGAGTTAAGGTGCGAGAGAAGGCAATAATTTCATTTTAGATAAAATGTGACAGTGACTTGGATGTAAGAGAGGCACCGAAGAAAAGTTCCTAAACTCTCTCCATGAGACTGGGACGCGCTGAGGAGAGAGACAGAGAGCACAACTCTCCAGAACACAGGTTGATGCCTAATGTGTGATTCTCTTATAGCCGAGCAGAGGGAATAACTCAGAATACTGTGAGCTGGTGAAAATCATACATCGGCTGAAAAGACATTTATTATCCGAAGGAATAATCATAATTTACATTTCGTTTGAAATGGAGCGTAACATTATACCTGTGTAGCAGAGCGAAAACTATCCATCATTAAGATGGCAGCGTTCACACCTTTGAGCAGGGCTGCTTTTGGACTTCTCTGGAGCTGCTTGAGTTTTCTAAACTGCGTTCATTGTGGTTTAGGTGACAACCATGTCCATTCCAGCTTCATTTACAGGAGATTGCGTAACCACGAGCGACGAGAGATCCAAAGAGAAATCCTGTCGATTCTAGGCCTGCCTCACCGTCCCAGGCCCTTTTCTCCGGGAAAACAGGCGTCCTCGGCCCCCTTGTTCATGCTCGACCTGTATAACGCCATGACCACGGAGGAGGAGGAAGCGGTACCGGAGAGCGGGAGAGGGTTCAGCGGGAAGGCTCAGGGGCGTAAAGGCTCCTCCGGCTCCCCGCAGGGTTCCTCTCGAGTGGCCCAGCCGTACCGCGCGGCCCCTCTCACCAGCCAGAGCCCCCCGCTCACCACGGCGCACGACACCAACTTTCTCAACGACGCTGATATGGTTATGAGCTTTGTCAATTTAGGTAAGTCTGTTTGACAACTTTTAAGGTTTTCTCACTGGGGTGCTGTGCCACACACAATTTCGCAATCCACTTTACAAAACATTTAATTAGTCTACAAGTGTTAACGTATTTGTTTTCGTTGTTTTGCTGGGGTTCTTTTAAATTGAATCAAACGTTTATTTAACTAATGCCATTTAACTGTTTTTTAAATATTTTTTTTATTCAAACAATTGTATTGTACAGTATAATCATAATAAAATATAATAGATTCTGTAATTATAAATGCAACAAACGTAGACCTAATATCTGTATTTTTCAAAAATGTGATGTGAAATATTTCACCAAAATATAGCCTATAGGCCCAACACTTTTGAACAATTTAGAAAATTGTAAATCTTAGAAATGATCTAGGCTATCTCTTATCTAGGCTTCATTTGCTGGCAAATAGTGCATGCACGATTACAATTAGTGTCAAAGTTTGAAACCTTCAGTAGCAAAGAAACATTTTTGTCACCTGGAGTTGAAGTATAGTGACATGTTTATATTGCAAACTATGCTGTGAAGATAGGCTTCAAAATCACGTTATAAACATCAAATCTTAGCTGTTTTCATTTTAAACGGGTATTGAACTGTTCAGTTATGTAATTAGACATCAAATAGCCTACGTATGACATTGGATGTTATATTGCAAAGCACTCAGACCCAAGGCACATTTTATAGAACCAGCTAAGAAGTCCATAAAGTCCTAATGCATGGTGCCTGCAGTGACCATGACCATGATCCTGTTCATCCTCATATATTTCGTGGTCTATCCGTTTTCCCCCCAGGAATTGTTTACTCCCATTGAGTTCTGCTTTAAGCACAGACATACATGTTTGATTTAGCCAATAGTTTAAACATAGACATGCACATTTGATTTAGCCAACTAGTTTCCCTGAAAAGGACTAAAGCACTGGCTCAATTAGAGAGGCACCAAGCTTTCACAGACAGATCATTGAGACAAGAATGTCAGGAAAGGCTATTCCCCCCCCCAAAAAAAAATCATCAAAGCATTTACTAGAGAATGTTTTTGTATCTTTTGATTTAAGGATTAAGGTAACTAGCAGCCATGTGAATGTGGAGCTCGTTGTAAAAGAAGGGGGCTGGGTGATGAGAATGATTAACACAGAGTTTCCTCAGTAGCCCTGACCTCTGACCTGCTGGTTCACTCTAACTTATCAGATGACTGTCTGACCTCCAGTAAATTGGCCTAAATTACTTCCTGTTGTTAAAGCAAGTAAAGAGATGGAGTGAGGCCTGGGCTTTTTCTACACTTATTCCTCATGACTGAAAGAGGTCTCCGGCAGTGAGAGGTGGAACAAGTAGCATGTAATTCACCTTTGATACTCTTGTTTTTCAGAATTATGAACAATCCCCTGCGCCTTTTTATTTTTCAAGGGAGAGACACACATATAAATACGATTTTATATTTATTGCACAACTGGCGAAACATATGTTAGTCGTGATGTTAGAAGGCTTTGAATAATTGCAATTTGCTTAAATCCGATAATTCTGTAGTAAATAAAGTAATGTTCAGTTACAGTGGACACGTATGAGTGAAAAGCTCAGCGTTGCTACAGCATAGGGATGGCTACAGTGTGGCATGGAGAGACAGGCGGCATGTAAGAGGTATTTGTGTGGAGGTGCTGTTGGAGATATAATCCCTCACCTTGACCAGATGCCATCTGTTTCCACTTAGCAGTTGCAGGGCATGCTCACTGTCAGCAGCCCTGAACGCTCGGGTGTCGGGGACGCTCAGCTCAATAGGGATTCTGTATTGTGACAGCACACGTGAGACTGAATGAATTCATGCTTTTTTTCTTCCGTTTGAACAGAAACAACTTCAATATACAGTATCTACTACTGTATTCTCAACTGCTCTTTGTAATTATTCTTAATGATTTATTATAGATGTTATTAAAATGCTCACAAAATATATTTTTCTATTGATTTTGCCCAGTTGTCTTTTACAACATTTAGGATAAACAGATGCTATTTACAAACAAGTAAATTGCACCAGTTATGTATATTCTTGCCTATCATCATCATCAGATACAAATCTAACCTTTATTAGCTATTAACCTTTTAATAATTTCTTACTTGAAGCTACTTTCTTGATATTGATATAGTTACTTGATATCGATATTTTCATAAACTCTGTGTTTGTTCACTGAAGCTGCTACATGTCAAGAGCAAAGGGAGCCTGACCTCTTTAATGAGTCAAACAACCCTTGTTTAATCTCCAGCTGTCCGATAGTTGAAATGCTTGATACACTCAGCTCTGCTTCTGCTTCACATTACTGGCCAATAGCTAATAATGGAGGCAGTCTGAATGGATAGGAGTCAGGCCTGACCCCGTGACCTTCTTGTGTTAAGTAACCACAGGCTTTCACTCCTGATAAACTATCAGTGAAATGCACTGTATGTATGTGTGCTATCCCCAGAGCACTAACACACCTCCACCCATGACTCCCTGCTGCTCTTAAGTAACTGTGTTGGATGCTTAGCTGTCACTTTTCATTTGCACACAGCTATTGGAGGATGACAATGAAGTCAGGGCATCCTGTTATTCTGGTGACATGATCATCGGTAATCTGTACGCATTTTGTTTCCAATCTACTTCTTTCACTCCCCCTCCAGCTATGTACAGTATGTCTATTTTCAACATAAGGGGCAGGAGAGCATCCAGAATAATGTAAGATAACACATTTCCAACTATAAACTTGAAGCGCTCATAAATATCCTACGGTGTAGTGCTATTCTCAAGCATTAGTATTGTAACTGTTAAAATGTCGTTATTTCAGGAAGCTCCAGCTGGAGTAAAATGTGCTGTCACCCTGTGTGCTGTATGCATATCCTGATGCATGATTTATTATTCAGCATCTGCCTTACTGGAGTTAGGAAGGTCTCCCTCAGGCTTGTACAGTAGGTAAGTCCATTGCGGGTGGGGGCGGTGGGGGGGTTTCATAATTGTCAATGCATTGTATAGAAACAACAGGAGATCAACACGAGCATGGGGGGGATGTGGTCAGCAAAGTCACTCGAATCAAGCAGAGGAATCCTGTCTGGTCCCTTTTTGTCACGTTGAGGGGCAGACGAAAGTGTCTTTAATTGAAATCGGCCTGTTTTTCTTAACTGACAGCCCATTCATCATGGCCAGAGAATGCAGGCCAGCACACAGTGGAGCGCCTGTCTGGGAACCCGCTACCTGTACTCACTTGACTGGTTTAATGGACTGGATACTGCTTTTGTTGGGAGTCAAAATGTTTAGATTGGGTTTGGAATGTGATGAATTACTCTTTTCTTCAGGACGTTACTGCTGGAACACATTCTCGCATCTGTGCACCACATTTGTTATCAATTGTGGAACTGGGGGATGCATCTTCAGTTTGGACCTTTTAGTTATTTCCTTTGAAACGATCCATCATCTAGACCTTGCGTGTGCTTCTCTCTCATGTTCTAGTGGAGAAAGATAAGGATTTCTCCCACCAGAGGAGACACTACAAGGAGTTCCGGTTTGACCTGACCCAGATCCCGGACGGAGAGGCGGTGACGGCAGCGGAGTTTCGGATCTATAAAGACCGCAGCCATGTCCGCTACGAGAACATCACGCTGAAGGTCTCCATCTATCAGGTCATCAAGGAATACCTGCACAAGTAAGAACCAGCTGTTTGATATTCATAGAGCCCCCAGCCTCGCGTCGAAAAAAAATCATTTATAGTCCTATAAATAATCCTATAAATAGTCCTATAAATAGTCCTATAAATAGTAATTTACGTATTTTTACTCAAAAAGGTGCAGCTTATGAACTGACAAACCAGTCCACCTTGTCCCGCCATGCCAGTCTTGCTACTGTAGTAATAAAATATCATGGGATATTTTTAGCTGAAGGTTAATTCTTTGAATTCTTTAGTAGTAGGCCTACAGCAGTACTATGACTATATGCTTTCAAATAATCAAACTAAACCAATCAGAGCAAACCAACCAGTCAATGTCCATGGCACTGGACAGAACACTGAAATGTGGATAAAACATGAGTTGTTGAGTTTGAAGTTATGAAAGCACCTGAAGCTGTGTTTTCCTGGCCAGATAACGTTGTCTGAAGTGTAGCATCCGCCCTCAGGGACATGCTTGTGTCAGCTTACACAGAGGGAGGCTTTGAAACGGCCCTTTAAAAACCTTCACGGTTCTGTAAAACACTTAAGGCAGGCAATCAGGCAGAAAATAAAAGCACATCCTGTTTACACTACCAAGTTGCTGGAATGTAGAAGTTAATCTCTTCTCTTTCCAATGAAAATGCTTGTTTCTGGAAACTTTGAGAAGGTAATTTGTCTTCAGCGATGTATGGAAACAAACAGATGTTTTGGGGGGTAAGATTTGGAAAAGCTGACACAAGGTAGTCTAGTCAGAAAGGTATTATACTGGGTCCTATTAATTTGCCATTACCATTGTCCTGTATTGATTAAAACCACTGGCTGGTTCAAATTCAAGAAAGCCAACAGAGTAGGAGAAGGTACGTACTCTGTTCTCCCTCATTCTCACCATGCCCTTATAGATATACTCTCTTAGATACAGCTTTTCCATTAGCAAGTTACCCACTTGTGAGGCCTGCGAAGTCCATCAGCTATCAGCCTGGCCTGCGAGCTGCCTGACAGGCAGGCCACAGCTCAGATGAAGCCATGAGGGCCCATTAGGGGCCGCCTAGGGGGCCTCCATGGAAACCCTCATGCCCACCTGCCTCTCTTAACAATATAACGGAAGTGGGAGCCGTGACATAGCTGAACACACAGGGGTATACTTAAAGCAGGGCCCACATTCGCTTGCCAAATATGTGTGTGGGTGATTGAAGGGGAGATATGACCCTCTTGGGCTTTTGAGAGGTCCTAGTGAATGAACTCTCCCATTCTAGGGGCCAGGCCAGTCATCACGTTGCCTTTTATGACTCGCTCAGGTCCATAGCTGCTACACATTCTCCTCTCAGCCGCAAGCTGTGATTTTTCTGCTTGATAAACGTTATTCCGAGTTTCACAGTTCAGCACCCTATTCTCCGCCCCCCCCTGTGAGGACCCCTCATAAAGCTGGTGTTAAAGTGCTCAACAGCTCAGCCATGATTTAAATGGCTAGTGGAGGAAAGACAACTCTGTTGCTTTTCTGTATAAAATGTTCTTTTTCTCTCTCCACTATTTGAAAATTACAAGCTTCCTCGGTGATCTGACTGCTTCTTGCCTGATTGATATCCAGCCTGTCCTGATTTGATGTGGTCGAGGAACCAGATTGTTCCTGCTCCCGCCAAGGACTCATTAGTCGGAGAAGAAAGCTCATTTCTAAATACGGTTCTCAAAGGGCGCGGAACAACTAATGGAACCAGTAAAGATACATTTTTGCGTGAGGATGTTTTTGGCGTAGATGAGAGAGAGAAACGTCTGGAAGAGTATCTCTCAGTGATCAGTCAGTGATACCTTGTTTGTTTAATTCCAACATGGCAGGTCAGAGCCTCCCAAATTGTTAGCCTGCTTCCAAGTCTAAATGACCCAGTGGAACCATCTGTTCTCTCATTGTGTGGCCCTTCTAGGTTTTAGCAACATTAAGGTGGATGAACAGGAATTTCTTGATTAGTTCCAGAACTGTGGATTTTCTCCAAGAGGAGAGAAAAGTTCATCAGTTATGTTCCTGCTCTATTAAAGGGGTTTCACAATCTCGCCTTAATCCTTTTCTTACCTTGGAGGTCACAGTAGTCAGACACAGGAAACCACTGTTTATATATCCTCATTAGGAGTGTTAGCATGCTAGCGTACTTGTCTGCAGAATATAAACACTCACTGATGTTCAGTAATTTGTCAGGTTCATTCGTTAAAATGTTAATAGTATCTAAAAAGCTCACACATCAATTCACTATCACTTTTGTATTATTGTAGCAAGAAAACGTTCACTTTTCATTAACTTGTCATTCATCTTTTGCTTGTGTCACCAGAGATGCAGAGACGTTCCTGCTGGATTCTAAAAAGATCCGTGCGTCAGACGGCGGCTGGCTGGTCTTCGACATCACGGCTACCAGTAACCACTGGGTTCTGAACCCCCAGCAGAACATGGGCCTGCAGCTCTGTGTGGAGACCACGGACGGTACCTTTCACAGCCTCAGAAACCACTCTGACGAGAACCCTAACCCTTGAGGAGAACCCTAACCCTTGAGGAGAACCCTATCCCTTAGCCTCACCACATCCTCTGCTCTTTCACTTCCCAGTATTGGACCCTGTGATTTACAGATATTTGCCAAGCAAGAACAGTCTGATAATATATAATATACAGTTTCTTGTCAACTAGAGTTAGAGTGAGAGTAGTTGGGTAGTTGTGGAGTCATTGTAGTACTAATGATTCTCTGTCAATGAGAAACATAGAGAATTCTCTAAATGAAAATGTGTGGTGGAATGAGGAAAACATGTGGATTTGTTGACCATTTTAACATGAAAAAGCCATAAAAGATTTTTCTTAAAACCACAAGACATTGATGAACCATCTTCTGTGGCTAGTCTATGCATCAAGGGAAGTAGCTGATGACACATGGCCATAAATCAAGTCGTGGCTTGCTATGTAGAAATCTAGCAAACAGAGACTGTTGCTCATAAAGCATTCAAACAAGATTAAATAAATTGTCACTATTTCCCTTTGACATAAGCTCCAGGCTATTGCTCTGCATTGTGTGCCCTTTCATTAGAGGAAGTTAATCAATCTTATGTATTATGTATGCTTGTGTTCTATTGCAAAGTCAAGTTTCCAACCATAAATGAACAATGAAGTTCTGTCTAATCTAGTCTAATCTAATCTAATCTATATTGCATACTGTATGGTTTCCAAAGGACGCAGCGTCAACATGAAGTCTGCAGGTGTTGTGGGCCGGAGCGGGCCCCAGTCCAAGCAGCCCTTCCTGGTGGCCTTCTTCAAGGTCAGCGAGGTGCTTCTGCGCTCCGTCAGAGCCGCCGGGGGGAAGAGGAAGAACCACAACCGCAACAAATCCGCCGGTCAACAGGAGACGTCACGAGCAGCTAAGATTGGCGGTGGGTACAAGCGCTGATAAACCCTATACACTGATAAGATCTGGTGGGTACAAGCGCTGATAAACCCTATACACTGATAAGATTGGCGGTGGGTAGAAGCTCTGATAAACCCTATACACTGATAAGATTGGCGGTGGGTACAAGCGCTGATAAACCCTATACACTGATAAGATCTGGTGGGTACTAGCGCTGATAAACCCTATACACTGATAAACCCTATACACTGATAAGATCTGGTGGGTACTAGCGCTGATAAACCCTATACACTGATAAGATTGGCGGTGGGTACAAGCGCTGATAAACCCTATACACTGATAAGATTGGCGGTGGGTACAAGCGCTGATAAACCCTTTACACTGATAAGATCTGGTGGGTACTAGCTCTGATAAACCCTTTACACTGGGGAAATACTGTAGACTCCATGCATGTTTTTCAAGTTTTCAGTTAATATACCTTAACTTCTTCTTATGGTATTTACATTACAATACGGGTCTGGATAACACCCCTCTTTGTTTGCCCAAACTGCGTCTCATAAAAAGTCATTGTTGGCCCAAGTCCATACAGTATAACATCTTTTTTGACACTCTTGGTTGCCAAATTAATATATTAATATATAAATAATTAATATTGGAGTAGTTAGTGGAAATGCATAATGCCAGATAATGAGACACCTCTTGGGGTGAGTATACGTATCACATCGTTCCTCATTGTCGTTGTATAATAACAGTCAATCAAACAGCACATGATGTTATGTCTACTCCATCAGGTGCTTGTTGCCAAGGCTACTCTGTCTTGTTTTGGCTCAGCGCTCCTCCAAATGTCTTAACAATATGCAGAACGTCGAGGTCTAGAAGATGTCTACCCTCAAATAAACACATACAGTACAGGACCACAGTTGTGGAAACAAAAAGTCCTGCCCACTCTCTTCTACCTCTGCTTCACCTCCTCATGTCCCTAAACACACCAGAGCGGATGGGGACTAGCAGATTAAGACAGTTCACATTAATGATTCCTTATAACATAATTTTAACATAATAATAGTATATGGATGGTATTGTTTAGCAGTCTCAATGCATTAAGTTCATCTTGGCAGGTGAGTCAGGGTGATACGGGTGAAAGAGCCGGCCAGGAACGCCCAGTCAACACTTCCTCAGTCTCCACGCCAGCACAAAAACTATAAATGGGCTAGTGCTGCCATGGGCTGTTAACAGGTTATTTAATATTTCATGGGGATTTTCTACGGTGTGCATTTCCTATTGTTATAAAAGAATTTCAGTGTGGACAAACAAACCCACAGTGCTGGCTGCAGATCACACTGAACTGCTCTGGAGCTGATTGTGTTCTTTGGATAGAAAACAGTACTTGGAAAACCAGATCTCAGCTTTACAGCACAATAACTTGCAGGTTTAGGGTCTAGTAACTCAAGTTGTTTCTTCGAATGTGCCTCTATTTCAAGATCATAACACGAGTGAACAGAAACAAGCCTGTAAGAAGCACGAACTGTACGTCAGCTTCCGGGACCTGGGGTGGCAGGTAAGACGAGCTGAACACCGCTGCACCTAACACACCTGGCCCACACACACACTACTCTGAAACGCCACATGCTCCACATGATACTGTACCATTAGTCTTACAGTCATACAGTCTTAGAGTCATACAGTAACAGATGTAGATGACACCAGATTATTTGTTACTGTATGTGTTTAAACCATCAATTCCACCCAGGTTGCCCAGGGCCATTGCAGCTTCCCAGATGCAGACAGCGCATGGCAGATGGGAGATCTGTGTTCTGTGTTCAGTCCTTTCAGAGCTGTCCTTATGTAACTCATAGCATCCTTTCTTTGTTCTTTGTGAAGGACTGGATTATTGCACCAGAGGGTTATGCTGCATTTTACTGTGATGGGGAATGCTCTTTTCCACTCAATGCACATATGAACGCAACTAACCATGCCATCGTTCAGACCCTGGTAAGTTCCCTTTGCAGTGCTACTGTATGTATGAAATGGCCCTAAATAAAATGTGGATAGTCAATTACCCATGCAACAGATGGTCATAAGTGTTTTAATCAAAACGCAACTGCCCTATTAGCCGCTAATTGTTTGTTGTTACCGTTCCCAGGTTCACCTCATGTTCCCCGATAACGTGCCAAAGCCGTGCTGCGCACCAACCAAGCTGAACGCAATATCTGTGCTGTACTTTGATGACAGCTCCAACGTCATCCTGAAGAAGTACAGGAACATGGTGGTCAGGTCATGCGGCTGCCATTGATGGCCAAGCGGGGCTGTATTCAAATACGTGTGGTATGCCTGGGAAAACATATCAATATAGATAGAGTATGATGCTTGATGTGATGTACAGTATTATGTATATATTAGTTTTGAAATATTAACTTATTTATTTCTTGCTCTATTTGTAATAGCACTCCATGATGTAAAGTAAATAGGAAAGAACATAATACAATATATTTGATTTCACTTTGAAACATATGCAGATAAATTTATGTCTTGATACATGATACATTCAAACTCTTTAATGCATTTTCAAGTAGATCTGTTCTTAGAGGCCAAGATACAGTACATAGTTTAAATCAGACACCCGTGGCACTATTTCTTTTCACTGAGCTTAGCTCATTGTTTAATCATTGTCAAGGTAACCACTCAAGCAAGGTTTACATTTGCTGCTATGATAAAATGAGGCACTAGGTGAAAAATCTCTATTTCTAAGCAATAGCATCTATTATATTAGAATTGTAATACTCTGAATTGTAACCTTCATAAGCCATCTTGTTTTTCCTCAGACATACAAGCTTGTAAAAGAGAAATCTGTATTCATATCTTTGAGCAAAAGACTGGAAAAACAAATTGAATCCCAGGTGTAATGATGTAAGGTTAGTATTTCAAACAAGTCCCCCTTAAGAAGACATTTGGATTTTCTTCAAGGCTTAATGCTAATGTTTACAACACATATAGAATATATCTATCATAAAATGTGGGTTTGCAAAAACTTGTGGTTATTTATACGGTATCTTTAGACTTATGGTTTTATAAGATTTGGTTTATATCAAAGAAGTTATACTTCCTCTCATACATTCATACCATTTTCTAGAGCTTTCATTGAACAAACACAAGAACTAGCCTAATAAATTAAATACCTATGAAAACTGTTTATGAATGCCTGTTAAAGTAATACAAGAAATATCCAACCAAGCATCTTATTTCCTACATTCTATAAGGCCAGTACACAGTATATTTCCATATCTTTCATACAAGTAATGGATGAAACAAGAAAATACATTTCCCCCCAATAGTCACCCTTATTTTTGTATTGTTACAGAACATTGTTATCATCATGTTATAATGTTTTATAGTAATTTGAGTAATATATGTTTGGGAGAAGTACAACTGCATTAGAGTGATGTTTATATTATTAAATGTACTTTTTAATAACTTTGTTTCCAAACGGCCTTGATTTTAGAATTTCTTGCATCAAGTCACAAATTACTTATCTTTCTCAAACACTCCCCAAAGAATATCCATTTTAACTTCAAACTACACACTGTCTCTTACCCATCCCCCCCATCCTGCCTTTCCAAAGACTAACAAGTCATGCCTTATTTCTGCAGACTTCATTGTATTTGGCTTCCCCAGCTGCAGGTCTTCCAGTCTTTCACATCCAGGTTCTCTACACACGTACAGTATTAGTGTTTGGAATTCTATGGATGTTTTATGCCCTGTTGCCGGACTACCATCTGAGATTTATAAATGTTTGACAAGTATGTTATAAACACAGGGGTCCACCCAGGGAGGCGTGCCATGTGCTGTGAGACAGCTAGTGTTTGAATCTCCAGCGTCGATGTGGTTTCCTGAGAACTGACAGGGGATGACACTTTGTTTGTTGCTTTACTGCGGTATGGTACTGTAATATACATTAACCATAGTATATTACCAGTAATATTGCCACTGGGCACCAAGGAGACAGCCCTGAGTCATCAAGTAATTTGCCAGATTCCAGTTGTAATTGGACTAGTGCCCAGTATACTGTATACTGTGTTTTGCCCACATCTATTGTGGTGACGCCTGTGCGGTGGCCGTCTCTTTCTCTCTGCTATTGTGGGATCATGAGCTTAGCAGCAAAGCAGCATTTGTAGACTGTGCATGGGGTTGCTAAGGAGATCAGTTATTCTTTATAATCAGGAAGGATTTCCAGGATATTAGACAGATAACCTCTATTATCAGATAACCTCTATTATTAGATAACCTCTATTAACTGCAGTAGGAAGAGCAAAGGAAGGGATTCTTAATGGACTTGTTCTTCTTCTTGTTCTTGTACACAAACACCTTTGAGCCTCAGCAGGACCGGTCTGCTTACTTCTTTCAACCACTGACTCTATCTTTAAAGATAAAGACAAACACTTCTTCTATCAGGAGAAATGACTTTTTACATAGTTGTCCCTCCAGCTCACACTCGGCTGAAACAGGGGGGGTGGGGGGGGGTAGCGGGGGTGCAGGGGTGGATGGGTGGGGGTGGGGGGGCGGGGGTGGATGGGGGGGGGGGGGATAAATAAACCTCTGTAGAAACGACTGACATTGTAAACATTAACGCCCACTACATGTTTATGAACCTGGAGATTGCAGGCACTAAATGGAAGATGGGAAAGCAGGAGAGAACGTTTTCAACCTGCAGTAATGCCGGTGAAGAACATGGATTTTGCACCCTTTCACCTACATTTCGCAGACTGAGAACACCTTTGACATCGAGCGGACCCTGGTTGCATTAAGTTTACCTATGGAAAGAGAGTAGGGACCTGAAATGAATCAAATAAGTGTTACCTTGGCCCTTGGTCCAACAACCCAGTCCAAGTAGAGCTTCCTGAAGAGTGAGTGAACGTGTCATTTCAGAGAGGTCCTTCAGTTACCCAGGGACTTTCAATAGACGTGGAAATGTAGGTTAACCAAAGGAGGATTAGGTTAAAGATTAATATTTATTTACACAACTGTGTTGACCTTCGACGAACACAGGATACGTACTGTTACACTTTCTCTCTGCCCTTAATCCGTCTCCTTCTTTTATGGCGTGTGTTTTTTTCCCCTTATATTGAGGAACATTGAGTGACTGTATTTCACTTAATTAAAAGCAGTGACCGGCCTTCCCAGATGTTACGTGGACTCCGTCTAAAAAGAGTGTTGATGTTCGATGAATAGAAAAGGCCACCTGCTAACTTAACTCTTGGCCAGAAAGATGATTTGCATTCCTGTGGCCTGTTGCCTGGCATGATCAGTCCGAGCACTTCACAATCCCGTCTACTGTTAAATATCATGGGTTGTTTCCAGTGTAGCCATGTTTCTTCCTCCCTATAACGTAGTAGGGGCTGAATGAATGAGCTCCTATTTGGATCCTCTCGGTCAGTACACAGGCCTCGCAGCATAAACCTCCCGACCACATGAAAGAGAGGGGAAACAGTTGCCATACGGAGGGCAGATTAATACACTGCCCCCTCCCCTGGGAATGCCCACTCCTCTCTCTCCTGGGAGTGCCCCCCCCCCCCCCCCCTCAACATGAACTGCAGCCCGCGGTGAGTCAGAGGTGCCCTGACCCCTCCTCACACACACACACACACACACACACACACACACACACACACACACACACACACACACACACACACACACACGCTCACTCACTTACTCACTCACTCACTCACTCACTCACACACACACACACACACACACACACACACACACACACACACACACACACACACACACACACACACACTCTCTCTCTCTCTCTCTCTTTAACTCTCTCTCTCTCTCTCTCTCTTTAACTCTCTCTCTCTCTCTCTCTCTCTCTCTCTCTCTCTCTCTCTCTGGGACACGCCAGAAAATGGACGCTCTGAAAACAGCCATAAACCATCTCATGACAATTCAGAGCAGTTGTTGTTTAACACCAGTAAAGTGCTGCCTGAGGAATCCTGCAAGGAATGACTATGCACTTCATACACAGGTTAGCTTATAAAACAATCTCTTTGGATTCACCACAACTGCAATATTTCAACCTTAATTTTGACATGGTTGCCTTGTCTTTATTGCTTGTGTGTAATTTTAGGTGAGGCATGTTTGAAAGAGTAAATGTATTTGTTTGTTATAAAGTTTATGCAAAGACCTACTGTTACCTTATGGCTTTTCACAAAATCAGTGAGCAACTGCACTCTAGTCTCCACAGTGACTCAGGCAACGCCGATGAAAATGTCAGTTTTGTGTATTTAGAGCCTCCAACATGGCTCCCTTGTTAATCTGATAGAGAAAACAGACTCGCCCGTACGAGTGGTTGTTTAGGAACATATTTTCCTCTTGTTCAGCAAATGTGATATACTGAGAGGAAGCTCAATAGATAGACCATCCATCACCTGGAGTGTTGATTGCTTGGTTTGCTTGGTCTATCATTTCACAAACTCAATTCACAGAACACTGTACATGTGGCTTTTTTTTGTTTTTTTTACTGTATAGACATTTTCAGACATAATAACAACCAACACAAAACAGATGTTTGTAAAGCAAACTCACAAAACAAACAATACGCAATTAAAATCTTTTAAAACCCTTGCAAGCATATTAAATTGTTTCCCACGACTCATCTCTGTGTCAAGATTTTGACAGTGTTGAAGTTTAATTTGTTTTTCGAGTGTAGGCGACATAATGAAAAATCAGGCCATCTAATTCAAACAGCTTGTTAGTTACAAGGCGGCTCGTTCACTAGCAGGATTGACTGCCTTTTCATACAAAATAAATGTGATACCAATAAAAGTAAATAAATAAAAAACCCTACTCAGGCTAAGCATGACATGGAGATTAACTCATACAGCATGTTCCCCAGAAGGTGGAAGGTGTTACAAAACCATTTTCTCCAAGTCATTTTCTCAGTGATTTTCTCTAGTGTTTAATGTTTGATCATTCACATGTCAAATAAGAACAGCTCTAATTAAGAAATCCCATTAAAAACCCGCGGCCCCAGAACAGCTATTGTTCATTCTGTTGGGGGAATCCCCCTCTGTGTCCCCCTCAGTAAACTACAGGGCTTTCTTACGTTCTCCTACCCCACCGTTTATTTTCAAAGTGTCAGCTTGCAGTCGTCCACAGGGCTGGTGAAATTGTATCTAATAAAAATGTTTTGCAGTTTACTTTATTCATCTTTCCACATATGGTTCCCTGTATTTGTGTTCTGTGGGTGGGCCGGACCGTCCATGGCTCAATCAGGCTCTGTGGAACAGGCTGACCATCTGGGTCACATTCTGACATGTTTGGTGTGACAGAGCAGCAGCGAGACTCAGGGTGTGTGACCTGCAGGAGGGGAGCGCTAGAACAATGTTCTGCGAGGTTGTAACTCACATACGCACGTTTGTTTCCTGAAGCTGGAGAATGTGGGGTGTTGGGTTCTGGGAGGTGCAAAATGTCGCATTTGACCCGAAATGTCTCGTCCAATCAGTGTAAGGAGAAGCACCTGTGCTTTGCAACTGTTTACCCGGCGATCCCTGTGACTCGCTACCCTTTTACCAGCACAGGCCTCTCACATGACCTGCTTGATACCGAAGGAGTTAAAAACGGCTGAATTTGTATAAAAGAGGAGATTATATCCATCTCACAATCTCTTTCACTCCATATTTATGTTCTCTCTGCAATGTTCCTTGGGGACAAGCAGCTGAAATGACTCAAATGATATAGTACCCCGGTTGTTACTGTACTGTGTTCCAGCTGACTGGTAGAGATGGGCATGCAGATGCAAAACAGTTTGTAGTCTTCTGTATCTATGGGCCGACACATCTCCCACTCACATGTCAGGCTGCTGCCACAAGAATGTAAACATGCGCTGTGTGTTTGGGCTGGTCTCCTGGGCAACAACTACAGTGATAAAGTGTTGTGAAGAAAATGTTGACTTTGCAATGTTTGGACTTTCTTAGACACCTTTTGTTTTGTGAGATTGCCACCTCATTAACCAGTTTTCATGCACAGATTGTTGTTTTGTTTATCCCATGCAAGGACATCACATTTAAATATTTGCACAAACAGCATCACGTCAAGCACTTGACTCAGTCGTTCAGAATCAAGACTTTTGAGGTAATCTGACTCTCAGCAGTACCGAATTCACCCCGAAAAATAAAAGGTGAATCATTCCCTCATGTGCTCATGTACTCTGCAGTGTGATCAGCAGGTCTGATGAAACACACCTGGTCTGTCTACCAGTGCTCCCAGTCTGTCTCTGGATCCTCTCACTGGTCCCGGGGCCGAGGAGGGTGGGAGCAGCGGAGCTCCTGACACCATCCTGCTTAGAGAATGTCTGCTTTCTTCTCCGTGGCGCGCTGCTTCGAGGGCCTGTTCCCTAGCACTCAGCTATGTCGTTAGGCTGCTCTCAAAGAGGCCCTTTATACAGCACACACGCTTGTTCTCCTGGCTCGACCCTTCTATAAAACAGCAGGACTATTACAGTACGTGTTTTGTCAAAATAAAGCAGGACGGAGAACAGAAACACTCAAGTATATCAGGGCCCACAGTACATAAAACTGAATCCTGTGGAGGAAAAAGACATATTTCAAAACAATCCCCGCGATCTCTATCCCGAATCAATCATGCTGATTCATAGTCAGGCCTCGGAGCCAGCGCCTGGTCTCCGGCCAGGGGCGCATCACAAAACAAATGCACCTGGTTTTGATTCCTTTGTCAGGTCTGGGGCCCAAGTGAAATTAAAAAGCACTATTTTCTTGTCGGTATTCAAATCCAGAAGGGAACATCCTCTCCCCTGTGAACCCTGATGACTAACAGCTCCACCCGACAGAGATACACGGAACCACTTGTTTGTTTTCTTGCCCCTCCGGATAAAATAGACCATCATTTCCTCAATCCATCTTCATCACTAGCACGGTAGCCAAGGTAAATATTGCATCAAAATGTGTCTTGTTGTCTAAGATAGATAGAAGTGGAGTTAGATGGGTTTTCCATGTTTAGACAGGATGCTAACAAGAGATCAGAGCTAGCTAGCATGGTTCTCTGTTGGTCTAGAGGATCACTACAGACATAGAGCACTACAGACATGGATCACTACAGACATGCAAGAGATCAGAGCTAGGTTCTCTAGACATGGATCACTACAGACATGCAAGAGATCAGAGCTAGGTTCTCCTGGTCTAGAGGAGCAGTACAGACATAGAGCACTACAGACACATGGATCACTACAGACACAGACATAGAGCACTACAGACATGGATCACTACAGACATGGAGCACATCAGACATTAAGCACTACAGACACATGGAGCACTACAGACATAGAGCACTACAGACACATGGATCACTACAGACATGGATCACTACAGACATGGATCACTACAGACACATAGAGCACTACAGACATGGAGCACTACAGACACATGGAGCACTACAGACATGGATCAGTACAGACACATGGAGCACTACAGACATGGATCACTACAGACATGGATCACTACAGACATGGATCACTACAGACATGGAGCACTACAGACACATGGAGCACTACAGACACATGGAGCACTACAGACATGGATCACTACAGACATGGATCACTACAGACATGGATCACTACAGACATGGATCACTACAGACACATGGAGCACTACAGACATGGATCACTACAGACATGGAGAACTACAGACATGGATCACTACAGACATGGAGAACTACAGACATGGATCACTACAGACATGGATCACTACAGACATGGAGCACTACAGACATGGATCACTACAGACATGGAGCACTACAGACATGCAGCACTACAGACATGGATCACTACAGACATGGATCACTACAGACATGGATCACTACAGACACACACTTTATATTGCTCACCTAGGCTATTTGGGTTTAAGTGAAATATTAAAGGGGTATTGCATTCTATGACTAATTATATCTCTTGTTTACAATAAACATAAAAAATCACACCCAGGTCGTGAAGTAAATGGTGCATGTTCATCCAAGCATCCACTTCCTGGTTGAGCCATTAGGCTTATATGTCGGTACCCTAACATAGGGCTTTGAATGAGAACGGAGAGAGGGGGAGAACGGGCGAGTGCCGTGCCATGGCTGGATGGGGTCCGGAGAAGATAGCCAGCTATGTTTGGTATGCTGCCATGCCATATATTGCCCATGTTGGCTTGAATTCTGCTTAATTTGCTTAAATTCTGCAAATGAATTTGCTTGAATTCTGCTTATGAGCGAGTCTGGTCAAGGGAATCTTTTTTTCTTCTTCAGATTTATGAGCTCGATGTTGTTTTAGGTGCAGTACCCCTTTAAAGTACGTTTATTAAGTTTGCTACAGCATAAGGATGAGTTATGCCCGACTGTCCTGTCACTTTCCCACAAAAACAAGGAAGAAAAGTTTGTTTTGGAAAAAAAGACGTTCCGCTTGGGGAGAAAGCAAATAGACTTATCAACAGCTGCCTTCATTTAACCCACAGGCTCTTGTTAACTGAAGTTATGAAATTCAATTTCTTCCACCAAAGAAATGGAAACATTTGGAAAATCATCAACATTTTACGATCCGTCGGGAGTGGTAAATGTGCCCTTGAAGTGCAATTAAACAATCTGCACAATACATCTCAGCCTGCATAAAAACATCTGCCCAGATTAGTCACTGTCCAACATGTTGTTACCTTGGGTGCTATAGAACAGCCAGCCAGAGTCTTCTCTCCCCTCAACCATGATGCAGCCATATTACAGCCAATCCATCATGAGAACCAGAAAAAAAATGTAAACGCTTTTCATCCTAATTCCCTAGTAATTCCTTGATCTGTGCTCGGTAACATGGCGGGAGCACCTTGACTGCTACGCTATGAGTTCTGTATCGGTATCCCATAGCAACTGACACCCTGCCAACTTAGACAACTACTCGCTCATTGGCATGGATGGGTGAGAAATGTTGACCCGACCGTTGAATGTCCTGCCATTCTATCTGCCAACTACAGAGAGAGAGAGAGAGAGAGAGAGAGAGAGAGGGAGAGAGAGAGAGAGATCTGTTAATCCATAAATTAACTATGCACAAGGGTCCTGACCTGCAGATACCGATTCAAGTGAACAAACGTAAAAAGAAATCGTTAAGGTGACACAGAAACACAAGGTCATCCTGGTCGTGTGTGTAATCATGGGCCACCTGTTGTTAGAAATGGCTCCAGCAGAGTTCAGTGTCCTGCTTCACCCTCCTAACCTGCCCTAACACGGTAGCCCTAACACACGGGTCAGCCCTTCTGTAAACCTAAACCAAGGGGTCCTACTACTTGTACAGCTCAGTGTGCTACAGAGTAATCTCTAACACACATGCTGTCTCGGAGGGGAGCTGTGGAAACTTGGCGCAGGACGCTCCACCTTCCTGGAGAAGCTGTCTAAGGTAGCCCGTTGTTTTTATAAAGGCTTTTACGTTTTCAAAAAAAAAAAATTTCCCTGAGGTTTTTTTTCTCCCGTCTCTCTCTCTCTCTCACAATCGAGCTGCAATGAAGAGTAGAATGTGAAATAGAATCTTTCATGCGTTCTAAAGTACTCTGAAATAAGGTTCTTTCATGCGTTCTAAAGTACTCTGAAATAAGGTTCTTTCATGCGTTCTAAAGTACTCTGAAAAATTGATCACATGGATCGTTTTTATAGTGCTGTATCTATTTAACGTTATCTGATTAAATATCTGAATTCATACTCACCTGTGGACATTTCTGAACCTTATCTTCATATGACATTCACAGAGAACCTAAGACTCTCGGCTTATTTAACACCATAATACTTCTTCAAACCTTCCCTGCCAACATATCATCATAAAAATATGTACTATTGGTCTGTCCTTGTACAGTACAGCACTGTACATAAGAGATATCTCTTCATCCAGGAATCCACTGTTAGGAGAATGACCAAGGCTTGGTTGTTGGGACCCATGACTTACTATTAAAGACGGGTGCATGGAGGGATGGAAATTGATTTAATCTGGATCCTGTTTTCTTTCTTCTATTTTGTTTTCAATCTATATCTAAGAGCTTATAACCTCTTTCATGTTGTGCCGAAACCTGCAGCCCATAAAGGCTGTTTTGAACATCTGTTTCTTCCTGGAGATAAAGAAAGATATAATGCACTCTCACTCTTTGTAACTTTTCCACTTTTAATGGCTACTTAAAAGAGAAAACACTTTGGCATTTGTTGGTGCCTTTTTACCTCACATATTACAGGCATTCATCATCTCCAACATTTGGTCTCCAACATTTTCACATGTAAAATATATTGTTCATTGGAGACAGCTTATAAAATAGTGCAGAGATTTCTTTTCATATGTGAACATACCGTATGTCATAACTGTCATGCAAAGCTTCTAGGAGTGTGCTTTTTTTTCTAGTTTTGGGACAGTATGATCATCTTGTCCTTTTGTGACCTTCGGTGTTTGTGACGCAGAACGTCTCAACGCAGTGGAACCAGTGTTGCAGGTGTGCTTATGATTATGTCATTACCCAAGGACAGCCTCTAATGCACCTGGTTATAAATATTTGGACATATTCGCAAAACCTTTTTAAATGTCTAAAAAGCCCTCAATATCTTCCTGATATGTATCTTGAAAGTTAACTCACTTGCATCAGACAGCCCGGCCCTGAGGGGCACGTCTCTCTCTGCTCAGTAACACACCAGGCCCCTAGGGGTAGGTCTCTCTCTGCTCAGTAACCCACCAGGCCCCTAGGGGTAGGTCTCTCTCTGCTCAGAAACCCACCAGGCCCCTAGGGGCAGGTCTCTCTCTGCTCAGTAACCCACCAGGCCCCTAGGTGCACGTCTCTCTCTGCTGAGAAACCCACCCTCGGTACACGTCTCTCTCTGCTCAGAAACCCACCAGGCCCCTAGGGGCACGTCTCTCTCTGAGAAACCCACCCTAGGGACACGTCTCTCTCTGCTTAGAAACCCACCAGGGCCCTGAAGCACGTCTCTCTCTGCTCAGTAACCCACCCTCAGTACACGTCTCTCTCTGCTCAGAAACCCACCAGGCCCCTAGGGACACGTCTCTCTCTGCTCAGTAACCCACCAGGCCCCTAGGTGCACGTCTCTCTGCTCAGAAACCCACCAGGCCCCTAGGAACACGTCTCTCTGCTCAGTAACCCACCAGGCCCCTAGGTGCACGTCTCTCTGCTCAGAAACCCACCAGGCCCCTAGGTGCACGTCTCTCTGCTCAGAAACCCACCAGGGCCCTAGGTGCACGTCTCTCTCTGCTCTGTAACCCACCAGGCCCCTAGGGGCACGTCTCTCTCTGCTCAGTAACCCACCAGGCCCCTAGGGACACGTCTCTCTCTGCTCAGTAACCCACCAGGCCCCTAGGTACACGTCTCTCTCTGCTGAGAAACCCACCAGGCCCCTAGGGACACGTCTCTCTACTCAGTAACCCACCAGGCCCCTAGGGGCACGTCTCTCTCTGAGAAACCCACCAGGCCCCTAGGTGCACTTCTCTCTCTGCTCAGTAACCCACCAGGCCCCTAGGCGCACGTCTCTCTCTGCTCAGTAACCCACCAGGCCCCTAGGCGCACGTCTCTCTCTGCTCAGAAACCCACCAGGCCCCTAGATGCAGGTCTCTCTCTGCTCAGTAACCCACCAGGCCCCTAGGGGCACGTCTCTCTCTGCTCAGAAACCCACCAGGCCCCTAGGGGCAGGTCTCTCTCTGCTCAGAAACCCACCAGGCCCCTAGGGGTACGTCTCTCTCTGCTGAGAAACCCACTGCAGCTGGTATTTGTCAGGATGATCCTTCATTTCTGTTCTGTTTAGCTGCGCAGCCTTCATGAAAGGGAAACATTAAATGGCTAGTTAGGGGCATCATGCAACTGATGTAGTTCAGCCCAGCTGCGGGGATTCAGAGGAGCACGACCTTTTTGAAATTGTATCCTTACAGGCAACACTCGCCTGGCCAGACAATAAGTCAGAACAGGAGCAGCGAAAGAATGGAACTAGCATCGCGCTCCTCCAGACTGAACGGATTCACCACAGACAATGTATATGCATGTGACTGAGTAGCATGCATAGGACACAGTCACGCATATATGCATATATAGGTGCTGTGAGTGAGGCAAGAGTAAGCCTGCATCCGATATCACTTAACTGCAAAGTCTAGTATCGGGGGGGGGGGCAGGGTCTCGGGAGGCCAGTGTATTGTGCAGCTGAGATGCTCGAGTGGCGGGACTTCATTAAGCTCCTCTATTGTTAACATCTGGGGAGAAGAAGAATGGCTCTTTCTCTGCTAAATTGTACCCCGGCTTTACAAGGGGATTTTATTACAGTGCCTAGTTGACATTGGCAGCAGTGGCACGCCTGGCGATGGAACGGCCTCAGCTGGTTCAGTCACAGGAGATCAATCAAAGCTGACTGCCCCTCCCCCGCCCCTAAAGCCGAGTGTTTCTACGGGGCTGTGGAGGTGGAGGTGTGGGACCTAGAGTAAGCAGAGTGTGACTGGTCTTATTTTAGAACCCGGGGACTCCACAGGCCAGCACTTCCCTTTGGAGGATCTGCCTGCCCACCAGCCCTTCCCTGCCTGCTCACCCCATCCGCTCTTAGACCAAACACTCTTCCTCCCTCTCCCTCTCTCCCACCTCAATCTCTAGAGTGCTGCACCACAGACTCCCCCCCCTCCCCCATCATCCTCTCTCTCTACCTCTCCCTTCTTGGCTCTCTCTCTCTCTCTCTCTCTCTCTCGCATTACTCTCTCCCTCTTTCTCTCCCTCTCTCTTCCTTCCGATACCCCTCTCTATCCCTACCTCTCTCTCTCTCTTTCTCGCTCCCACTCTCTCTCTCTCTCCATCCCATCCTGCCAGGGATGCTGCTGCCATGGTAACTGCTGAGTCACCGCCCCGCCCTTAGCAACGCGCAGAGCTCTAATGGGATTGTCTCAGAGAGGCAGAGAGGCCCTCTCTCCCTCATCCGGCCACATCGGTGGATCCCGTCCTCCTCTTCTCCGGAGCAGTCCGAGGTGGAGGTCCGTCTCTGCAGGGGGGACAGACGGGGGAGCCGGGGGGGCGCTGAGCAGGACTGACCGGGAACAGCAGCAGCTCCGATGGGTAACGTTCCCTCCACAGTGAAGCACTGCCTCAGCTACCAGCAGCTCATCCAGGATTACCCGTGGCTGACTCGCTGGCTGCTGGAAGAGAAGGTGTGTGTGTGTGTGTGTGTGTGTGTGTGTGTGTGTGTGTGTGTGTGTGTGTGTGTGTGTGTGTGTGTGTGTGTGTGTGCGTAGGTAGCAGGGGGTCTTTGTCTGGCCGGCTGTTGCTCTACCGCACGTGCTCTGACACATGACCTAGCTTTGTCAACACAGGCTGAAGGGGCGGAGCCAGAGAGAGATGCTAGCTGTTCTCCAGTTATGTAATCTTGTTCTAGCACTGTGACTACATGTGCCACTTGTTCTTTGAGAAGGCTTTACTGACAATGACTGGTGTGTACAGTTGGTTCATTTACTCTTGACAAATGTACTTATTGTAAATCGCTTTGAATGAAAACGTCTGCTAAATTACTAAAATCTCCTTCCACTCCAGTGTACATGCTGCTCAATACAAACAGAGCAGTTAGAATCAATGAAATTAGATTGCAAGGTACGGTTGTAAGGTAACTGTAAGGTTAACTGAGGCATCTGTGTTACTCTTCATAACAAATGAATGAATGAAGCTTTATTGGTTTCCTGTACAGGAACATTTGCACCACTGGCGTTTCAGAATCCAGAATCCTGGCTCCAGGACGTTCCTGCTCCCCTGTCTGAGAGCGTTTACTAGAGGAGTCATTCTTGTTTTTCTCCTCTGTTCTGTAGCTTCTAACACCGCATTTTCAAGATTCGATTCAGCGTTACCTTTCTGAGGTCTTCTGTTCTGCAGTGCAACAAGTCAAAGCTAAATGAAAACTGACTCACTGTTCACTGTGAGAGGAAACTGGTCTGGCATGCATTATTCAAGAGTTGAGGTTGTAGTTTAGTGCTTGAGGCAACAGGTACCACACATCTGTGGGGAGGGGAGCCCGAAGGAATGATTCACCCCCCCCACACACACACCCCAGTCTAAACCCTGTGTCTCTATCACCCCCACACAGGGAGCTGGCTTTGTTCTAAGTTTTATTTTCATTCGCGGATCCGGCCCGTGATTTGGTTCTGTTCCAAAATGTAATGGGTTCTAAGGTGGCCCAAGTTTCCTAAAAATCGGTTTGGTAGTTTATGCGTAATCATAGTCCAAAAAATGTATGGAAGAGAATGGGCAATCCGGTGTGTTTGGGCGGCCCGTGGACCCGACCCGTGATTCAGATCCACTCCACAATTTAAGAGGTTGTAAGTTGGCCCATGCTACACCCTTACACCGAGTTTCATGAAATTTGGTCAGGTATTTTTTGCATAATCCTGATTCAAAAAATGAATGGAGGTGAATGGCCGGCCGTGTTTGGGCGGCCCATGGACTGGACCCTTGCTTCAGATCTGCTCCAAAATGTAACAGCTTCTAAGTTGGACCATGCTACACCCTTTCACCAGGTTTCGTGAAAATCGGTCCAGTAGGTTTTGCATAATCCTGTTAACAATTGCGCGCACACACGCACTCACGGCACAACATAACCTCTCGTCCTGCGCTGTCCCATCACCTACTTTGATGAATTAACATCTCTGTCAGATATTTTGAACAAACTACATTCGTTCCTATTTTGGAGGGAATCCTGTTTTGGTGGAAACAGATGGATTTATGTGTTCAATGACTGTGTCATTCCAGGGTGCCATAACACAGGAGTATCCTGAGTTTGTGAAAATTGTTGAAGTCGGGCCCAGAGACGGACTCCAAAATGAGAAGGTAGATTACGCTCACCCTGCTCTCACTCAGGGCTCTACCGAATAGGAGACTTCACTGACAAATTATCATTTGTAATATGTAATCGGCAACCTTTTCTGGAATGGAATGAAATAATTTCCGAGATTTTCTTGAACATGTGGATTCTTTTCTCAATGATTGCCATGGGGCATGTGTTTTGCATTTTCCACTCAAATAATGTATTGATCAAATGAACACAAACTGACCTTGAAATCTCTGGGAAGAGATGCATGACATGACTTCAGCAGATGGCTTGTCCGTTGTACACTCAGTAGGGGAATACTGTAATTCACAATTTTATTGTTTCCACATTCTCGTTCGCTATAGTACCGATTGACATGATGACAGAGCCCCAATCTGGGCGCCACACATTGTAATTGTACGAAATATGTCTTGAAGAAGCAAGTCCAGAAGGTAAGTGCGGTAAATTACTCTGATTACAAAGACATAGCGGCAGAATTGTCCAGATGTCCACTTCTTCTCCCTCCTCCAATCTCCATCAGAATCAGATCCAGAAATGGGCCTCCTTCTCCATTTCATTGTTTTCCAGGAAATCGTTCCGACAGGAGTCAAAATCCAGCTGATAGACATGCTCTCGCAGACAGGCCTGCCAGTAATCGAGGCCACCAGCTTTGTGTCTTCAAAGTGGGTGCCGCAGGTAATAACTCCTCATTGTGCGGCCGGGGAGCGTGCTGAGTGATTTATTACTCTCATTGTTTTCTGCAGGACTACTGAGGGAACCCTGCCTCTCCTGAACAAGAACTCATGTGTTGGACTAGCAGATGTTTGAAGGGGAAAACCTGGAGATATATATGCATAGTATACATATATATGTTCTCTACATGTTTTCCTTCCAAGCATGCTATATCATTCACCGTCGTAAAACACGCTACCACTGACTTCAAGAAATGGACCAAAGATGTCGGTTTTGTGATGAATACTGTCAGGAGCTTTCCTGTATTTCTTCTGTATGAGTTTATATATTATATCTGCTCAATATCAGGTCTGAATGTCAAAACTTTATCATGATAACTTCCCAAGACGGTCTCATACCCACATCCGGCATTGATGTGTAAAGACAGCTTCCTTTGTGTGTTGTCAAGATGGCCGACCACAGCGAGGTGCTTCGAGGGATACACAGATGTCCTCGCGTCCGGTATCCGGTGTTGACACCCAACATGCGCGGCTTCCAGGATGCTGTAAGCATTGCCTCTGTTCTCCGTGTCTATATACTGCTCAAACTAATTAAGGGGACACTTATTCACACTTAATCACATCCAGCCCTCAATGGGTTAATGATTTTGGTTTCCATTGACAGTCATTTTGTTCTCGGCAAATTGCACAATGTAAGATTTTCAACTTGGTTATTTTGTTCATGTAGATCCGTGATGATGATTGATGACTGGCTTTCCCTTAATTTCTATGAGCAGTGTAGATCAATCGTTGATGATTGAAGTAGTTGAACTGTGATAATCATTTATATATTCACCTACATTGTTCCGTAAGATGTGAGTTTTTCCTTCTCTCTGGAGATCTCATGTGAACGTCTCTCTTGTCGACAACCCTAACCCTAACCCTAACACTAACCCTAACCCTAACCCTAACCCTAACCCTAACCCTAACCCTAACCCTAACCCTAACCCTAACCCTAACCCTAACCCTAACCCTAACCTTGTCGACACTCCACTCAGTGCCGTAACACAGTGCGCTCCATTGTTTTATCCTTGCGGCTGGTTGTCCTCTCTCCTGCGTTGCAGGTGGCTGCAGGCGCGTCTGAGGTGGCGGTTTTTGGGTCGGCCTCTGAGACCTTCAGCAGGAAGAACATTAACTGCTCTGTGGAGGAGAGCATGCAGAGGTTTGAGGAGGTCATCACTGCTGCCAAGCAGAAGCAGATACCAGTCAGAGGGTATGTAGCTTACTGTACCTCCTTTGGTTTTGGTTGCTAGGGCTTACTGTTCATCGTTTTGAAACTCAGAACCTTTTTCAGACTCTGTGCTACAGAGTCAAGGGCTATACTGTACATTCATCATTATTTTAAAATGATCAGCTACTGCAGAGTTAAGATAGCGCTTCTTAACAAAGTTCTTAAGTGTTCACTGCCAATTTCAGCTTTGGGTAGCAACACTGTAAAGAAAATACAGAAATGGTCAGAGAGGTTAAGGTCACTAATAGAAGATACCAACCGTTTTAAGACCCTCTGTGATCACAAGGTCAAGGGTGTGGCCTCGGTGGTGAGTGGGTCCAGTAACATGTTGACTTAAGTCCATGGAATTCAGGAGGTTAGTGAAGTCCCTGGCCTTTGAGTCACCCTCATTGTCTACATGCAGATTAAAATCGCTAGTGATAATAATCTGATCATAGTTTGTGTGGATCATAGACAGGAGTTCTGAAAGATCCGCTAAAAAGTTAAGGTATTTCTTGGGTGGTCTATAGACAGTTACTGCTAGAACTGGGGAATATCGCTTTAAAACTACAGTGTGGTAGTTTATAAATGAGGTAAAATCATCAAAGGAAATGCTCCTACAGCTCAGAGCATCAGTTGCTATGGTGGCTGCCCCCCCCCCCCCCCCCCACACACACTTTTCCCACTTTTGTTCTGGTAGACTTGAGAACCAGTATTTGGGGGAGAGGCTTCAATCTGGGCTGCTGATCCATTTATATCCAACGGAGTTTCAGTCAGAAACAAACAGTCTAGTTTATGTTCACATAAAGATCATTTATGAGAAACGTCTTGCCAGCAAGAGACCTGATATTAAGAGTTGCCATTGGCATGTTCTCTGGGTGGGGGGACTGGCTTGAGCCTCACTTTGTAAGAGGCACAGATATCAAATTGTCGGTGAATACTCCATTAGGTCTGGCTGGCTCTGTACTGTAGGTTCTTGAAAGAGAGAGACATAAAGGACTACCACTAGAAACATTAGAATCACTAAAAACTGTCGGAGTTAGTTACTTCGTTGAAAATAGTACCAGATCCATTTGTGTGCACTGAGTCAATAGGATCGGGACCTATGGGAGATGAATCAATAGAATTTTCAACACGATGTCAGCGCCTGAGGGAAGATCCCGGTTCTCAGAGAGCAGCCTGGCCCCAGACGGTCTGGGTGGAGACCATCACATATGAGGAGGCTAGACCTCTCCCAGAAAAGGTTGAAGTTGGAGATGAAGGGGACTCTTATGGAAGCGCTGTAGACTTGTTGCCAAGTGTGAAGCCCAAACAGTCTGGAGCATCTTTCAGCACCCCTTCGGTATGCAGGGAGGGGCCCGGAGATGAGGATCCGTTTTCCAGTGTCTAGCAGGGAATTTATCAGCGCTTTAAAATCATCTTTTAAAACTTCTGACAGTTGGGCTCTGATGTCATTTGTTCCTAAGTGTAGGATGCTGGATTCTACCTTGGTGTAGCCGGCCAGGATGCATGCGAATTTGTGATGGAGATCACGGACTCGAGCATGTGGGAAACAGTGAACTTTGGAGGAGTCTCTGACTATAGAGCTGCCAATAATAATGGTGGAGGTGGTCGAGTCAGGGGGAGGAGCTGGCGAAGAGGAGCCGACTGGAAGGAGGGGCCAGGGCGTGACGCAGGGCGCTGAGGAGGAGACTGTATGGAGGAGAGGGGTGGCGTGGGGGTGGGGCTCGGGCAGGCTGCGTGGCAATGTCATCTCCTGTCCCCGGAGCGCTGTTTCCAGGCTGTGTGACGATGTCATCTCCTGTTCCTGCCACTAAAATGTCACTAGCGCCAGCCCAGAAATCAGTCTTGTCACTGCGTTTGGGCGTTCGACCGGCCCTCCGGAGTGCGGGCGTTAAAACCACCTTATATAGCTACCTAATCCATGACCTTGCTGATAATCAACAAAGATAAATGTTTGCTATTTAGATAATCAAATGACAACTCAGTCGTGCTGGTGTAATCAACGTGAATTGGTTTAACTCACTCCTCAGTATAAATACCGTCCACTTTGATGTCTGGTTCTAGACTGCAGTGACAGGGTGGCCAGTCAGAAATAGACTATTAGTTGAGCAGTTTTGAAAATTGCATGAATGAACACATGTCTGTCCCATGCTTGGGATTCTGTTATTGCACATTGCAAACAAAACATGGATGAGTTTAGCTGGTAAATGTCAAGCACTCTAGTCTATCATGATGAAAGGTTTTATCAATGACCCAAAAACCCTGCTGCCTGGCTAAATGTAACCAGTTAGCCTGGCTTAGCTTTCCTTTCTTTTAGACTTTTTTTTTCAACAAGCTTTCCAGCTATTTAGCAAGATTGTGTGCGTTAGCTAACATGTTACCTGTCTGATTCCCACATGACATTCCAGCCAGCCAAGTTTCCCCCAAAAAAGAAGAAAAAAAAGACCTTGTGCGCTCGCTGCCCGAGTGCCCCACTAAGTAATTGTACGCTGTGGTAATTTGCTGCGCGATCATTAGATCACTACTGATTTCCCCTCCAGTTTTTACATGGAAATCTCCCCCTATTACACACTTCCTTTCAAAATAAATGTATGCAGACATATTTTATGATGAAAGACCAAGTTCAATTAATTAACCTCTCTATATCCAGATAAAAGTGTTTTGCGGTGTATCTGGCCCACAGGCTGCCTGTTTAGAATCAGAATCAGAATTAGTTAGTCAGAGTGGGACTCAAGCCTCGTTGATGAGGCTGGTGGCCGGGGAGAAGAAGCTGACTCTGTGGCGTGAGGTCGTGGTCCTGATGGGCTGCAGCCTCCTGCCTGAGGGGAGGGGCATGAAGAGATTGTGGCCCGGGATTGGCCGCAATCTTGGTTGCAGCTGGTCACCTTCTCGGCGGATCGGGTGACATTGGCCCTGTCCTTGGCTGTAGCGGCAGAGTACCAGATGGTGATGGAGGAGGTGAGGATGGACTGAATGATGGAGGTGTAGAAGAGCACCATCATTTTCTTTGGTAGTCTGAATTTCTTCAGCTGCCTCAGGAAGTACATCTTCTGCTGTGTCTTCTCCACGAGGGAGCTGGTGTTTAGTTCCTATTTGAGGTCCCGGGAGATGACGCTGCCCATGAAGAGGAAGGAGTCCACAGTGGCGACCAGGGTGCCATTCAGGGTGATGGGGGGGGGGGGGCTGATTTCTTCCTGAAGTCCACAACCATCTCCACTGTCTTAAGAGTGTCGAGCTCCAGGTTGTTTTGGCTGCACCAGGACAGCAGCTGATGAATTTCCCACCTGTAGGCAGACTCTTCTCCCTCAGAGAGGAGTCCAATGAGGGTGGTGTCATCTGCAGACTTCAGTAACTTGACAGATTACTGGCTGGATTTGCAGCTGTTTGTGTTCAGGGAGAATAGGGTGGAAAGGACACAGCCCTAGGGGCTACTTGGTCTACTTGAATCGAACTGTAGGGTCAATGTGATTAGTCTTTTATTTTGTCAGAACTGAACTATATGGCTGAGCTTGATGACGTAAGAAAGATTCAATGGCCTAGCAAAGAAACATAGGGTTAAACTAGCCAGTTGGTCCAGGTGCAAGCACAGTGACTGCGAAATCTATGCTAACAAATGCTTCTTAGGGGAAAAACCGTTCAGTATCTAGGGATGGGTGTGTTTTAAACTTACGCAAGCTATGATTTACCCGTGAATTATATTCTCTTCTCTCCAAGTCCAGCTTGGTCCAACTCAAGTTGAATCTGTCTGTCAAAAGGTGCACAGTGAGCCTGTTTGAGTCCACTCATAATGCATGTCGTCAGCGCACAGTTGTTAAATGTGTAAGTGGCTTTTCTAGATTAGATCTAGAAACTAGGATTTAGAAATTAGATGGTCTCCTGAGTAGAATACACTATACTTTTACCAAGCATTTTTTTATGTAAACAGCTAAATGTACTTGGCAACGGGGAAACTGAACTGTGGCGACCGCCCCCTGGTAGGGGGCTCTGGTACATGCGTGCCGTGCGCATGCACGTGCACACACTCGGACGCACTAACGTACAGGGGTCAATCTGATGTCCCCCCTCTTCGGCGTTGCTGGGTGGGGGACAGTCATGTGCTGCTAGTGGTGGATAAGAACTGCTAACTCCATGCTGAGAGCTCCAGCTCCTCTGAAGGCTAGAGTACAGGCTACCATGCTCCATCCATGCCCTTTGAGTCCCTCCTCATCCCTCAGGCTACCATGATCCCTCTATGCCCTTTGAGTCCCTCCTCATCCCTCCTCATCCCTCAGGCTACCATGCTCCATCCATGCCATTTGAGTCCCTCCTCATCCCTCAGGCTACCATGCCCTTCCATGCCCTTTGAGTCCCTCCTCATCCCTCTCTCCTCTTAACTAACTACTGGAGCTAGATAACTGTGTGCCAGTTTACTAAGCCATTCGCAGCTCTGTGAAGCAGATTTGACAGCGGTCTCGAGTCTAAATGCTCTCCTGGTGAGCCAGGATCCTGTATTGGGCCCTTGGTGTAGGCCACCCCCCCCAGGACCTCCTGGAGTTGCACACCATTCGTTTTGATGATCGATTACTTTGGATTGCTGACCTGCGGGGCCAGTAACAGGTTCCAACAACGCCCACTTGCGTTCACTCAAATGCCACCTGAGATTACTGTGAAAAGAGTGATGAAAAGAAAAGCCTGATGTGAAAAATCTCCTGGAAATACCTCATTATTAGGAAATACTGTAACTTATATATTTTTTTTAAGTACACATGAAATACAATCTAGCTTAGGCTATTATTGTGAAATCATCAATGAATAAAATATTGTGAAAAATGCTATTATAGGAAAATATTTTACAAATAAAGTGCTGACAATTCCTGCATAATTTCAAAATTACATGCTTTATTTACATATATATTTTAATATTTTTTTATTTATTATATATATATATATAATTTTTATTTTATTTATTCAATGATTTAATATTGAGTAATTCAGCCCCCATAACCTGTAACACTGAAACAATTTGATAATGATGAAACAATTGCATGTTTGAGAACAACTCTTTTTCCTTTATGCCAAAGAACACTGACTCAGCTTTGGATTGTTCCAGGAATAATACATTTATAAGCAAAGTTCCAGATGTTCAGTCGCGGATCATTCAGCGTGTTAGGCCTACTACGATGACGGGGCGTGCCCAGAGGTACGCTGCACAACCACGCAGGATGTGAGAGAGACGTTGACCTTTAGCTCCTGTTAAAGCCGCAGTACGGACAAATGAATACGCGTTACCCTGGTAACGCAATAGCTTGACACTTGTTCTGGTGACGGTGACGGGTATGTGCGAGCCGACGGAGCGACCGCCCCCCAGGGAGTCTGCTCTGGCTTGACCCCGGTGGAAACTCCAGTGGCGAACTGCAGTATCATCTAATGGCCCCCGAGCCCAGGAGAAACATTTTCTACTTTTCACATGTCGTTACAGTATACTGCTACCGGTTAACGTTTCCTTTTACACACATATGGAAAGAACATACTGTTTGACTTTAGAAGTCTCCTGCGTCGTTTCTCAACGCCACTGTCAACAGTACGGGCAGCTTATACTGTAGCTTCTACTGAGTATTCAGCACCGGTTGAATATCAAATGTAAAGTTTCTATTGGACTGGCAGTTAACAGCAACTGGACCAGTACAACAGATTACAGTCTATCCTGCTACATTCATATGTAAGCCACATGTAAGCTATAACCTACTGTGCTTGGTTTTCACACAAGGAGGAGGCTAATGGTGGGAGAATTAAAGAAAGTAATGATTATGTTTTGTTCCAGATATGTTTCCTGTGCTCTGGGCTGCCCATACGAGGGACACATTGAACCCGCTAAAGTCACAGAGGTGAGAAGGAAACCCCTGTGTTGTCTTGTGTAGAGGGGGCCCTTGAGAAGGAAACCCCTGTGTTGTCTTGTGTAGAGGGGGCCCTTGAGAAGGAAACCCCTGTGTTGTCTTGTGTAGAGGGGGCCCTTGAGAAGGAAACCCCTGTGTTGTCTTGTGTAGAGGGGGCCCTTGAGAAGGAAACCCCTGTGTTGTCTGGTGTAGAGGGTAGTGTAGAGGTGTAGAGTGTAGGGGGCCCTTGTTGATTTCACACACCAGCTCTGTTTCAGTCAGGCAGATTTTTTTTTCAGTCAGGCAGAACCCAACACCTTGTTTACACAGCCAATGGCCTCTCTGGACAGGGGTCCTAGAGATAGATTAAACCTGTCCTGAGAATACATGTTAAAGAAGATGAGCTTCTCCATGGAAAGAACGTGTTATAGACTGTAGGTATCATCTGTGTCCGGAACACCAGCCCAAAGAAGCAGCAGACACTCTGACTGCTTTCCTTTTTGTTGATTTGGTTCATTCATTTCTTGATTCAGTCATTTATTTATTCATTTACACAACCAGAAGATGTAGGCCTGTTTGTTGTTGATGGCGGACTCAGCCTATCGGACGGCTGCTCATGTTTGTGTGGCTCCAGGTCGCCCGGAGGATGTACGAGCTGGGATGCTACGAGGTGTCGCTGGGTGACACTATCGGCGTGGGGACGCCAGGCTCCATGGCAGAGATGCTGCGTGGCGTGCTGAAGGAGGTTCCCAGCGGCGCCCTGGCTGTCCACTGCCACGACACATACGGACAAGCCCTCGCCAACATCCTCACCGCCCTGCAGGTAAGACCTGGGATACGGGCGATGCTTTGCGTCGCATCATGGATGGTCTATAGACCGACTGTCAACAACTGCTCAACTAATTGTCCTCACGTCAAATTTCCCTTATTATGTCAACTGGGAATATGATATTTGGTAACCGCATGTGATAATGTCAGTGCGAACGTAATAATGTCAATCTTAGTTACATAGCAATAATGTCCCTGTGTTCCTGTGAGCTTTGAGGAGCCATTGTTTCGCTGTATGAAAAGCCATTCAAAAGAAGCAAAAACAACGGTGCATGTTACAAAAGGGCATCCATGGGAGGGCAGGAAACATCATTCAGTTAGGGACGGGAACTTGATCTGGGAGTCCCCTCAGAGGAAAATAATACGACAACTGTCCCTGAAAAACTCCCAGAATCTTAATGAACATTAGATAGGCTCTTAGGGCGTCGCGTTGCAGGACACCCAGCATAAACCCGCCCGTTACACATCATTCATAAAGCTCCGTCTTTACCTCAACCACCAAATCAGAATAACCTGTACAAAAGCTTCCTGGATGAGCCCTTTCACCACCTCCCTGGTCTGAGGTGAAGGTAGACAGACAGACAGACAAAGAGACAGAGAGACAGACAGACAAACAGACAGACAGACGGATAGACAGACAGACAGACAGACAGGCAGACAAACAGACAGGCAGGCAGGCAGGCAGGCAGACAGACAGACAGACAGGCAGACAGACAGACAGACAGACAGACAGACAGACAGACAGACAGACAGGCAGACAGACAGACAGACAGACAGACAGACAGACAGGCAGACAGACAGACAGACAGACAGACAGACAGACAGACAGACAGGCAGACAGACAGACAGACAGACAGACAGACAGACAGACAGACAGGCAGACAGACAGACAGACAGACAGACAGACAGACCGGCAGACAGACAGACAGACAGACAGGGCAGTAAGACAGACCGGGCTGTACCAGGCTGTATCAGTTCTCCATTGTGCTCTGTCTAACAGTGGGTCGTCCTCCGCCGTGGCCCAGGTGGGGAGATGCTCTTCGGGGGCGGGCGGGTCAGCAGATGTGAGGGGTCCATACAAAGACTCACCTATTCGGTGTCTGTTTCACATGACGGTGGCCTCGCCTTGACAAAGACACACAGAGAGAAGAGCCCTGAGGGCCTCAGACCCGTCTGTCGCCTCATCTGTTGAGCTTTCTGACAATAGCTGCAGCGCTTAAAGGCCAAAGGGAAGATGATCCTGTCATAACCTATACTAACCACATGACCTATACTAACCACATGACCTATACTAACCACATGACCTATACTAACCACATGACCTATACTAACCACATGACCTATACTAACCACATGACCTATACTAACCACATGACCTATACTAACCACATGACCTATACTAACCACATGACCTATACTAACCACATGACCTATACTAACCACATGACCTATACTAACCACATGACCTATACTAACCACATGACCTATACTAACCACATGACCTATACTAACCACATGACCTATACTAACCACATGACCTATACTAACCACATGACCTATACTAACCACATGACCTATACTAACCACATGACCTATACTAACCACATGACCTATACTAACCACATGACCTATACTAACCACATGACCTATACTAACCACATGACCTATACTAACCACATGACCTATACTAACCACATGACCTATACTAACCACATGACCTATACTAACCACATGACCTATACTAACCACATGACCTATACTAACCACATGACCTATACTAACCACATGACCTATACTAACCACATGACCTATACTAACCACATGACCTATACTAACCACATGACCTATACTAACCACATGACCTATACTAACCACATGACCTATACTAACCACATGACCTATACTAACCACATAACCTATACTAACCACATGACCTATACTAACCACATGACCTATACTAACCACATGACCTATACTAACCACATGACCTATACTAACCACATGACCTATACTAACCACATGACCTATACTAACCACATGACCTATACTAACCACATGACCTATACTAACCACATGACCTATACTAACCACATGACCTATACTAACCACATGTTGTGTGGAGAGGAGAGGGGAGGAGAATAGAGAAGAGGAGAGGAAGAGAGGAGAGGGGAGGAGTGGAGGGGGAGGAGAGGGGAGGAGAGGAGACGAGGGGGAGGAGAGAAGAAGAGAGGAGGGGGGAGGAGCAGAGAGGAGGGGAGGAGAGGAGAGATGGGAGGAGGAGAAGGGAGGAAAGGGGAGGAGAGGAGAAGAGGGGGAGGAGAAGAGAAGAGGGGGAGGAGAAGAGAGGAGGGGGAGGAGAGGAGAAGAGAGGAGGGGGGAGGAGAAGAGAGGAGAGATGGGAGGAGAAGAGAGGAGAGATGGGAGGAGGAGAGAAGAAGAGAGGAGGGGGGAGGAGCAGAGAGGAGGGGAGGAGAGGAGAGGAGAGATGGGAGGAGGAGAAGGGAGGAAAGGGGAGGAGAGAAGAAGAGAGAAGTGGAGGAGAGGGGAGAGGAGAGTGCAGCTGTGCAGCTGCAAGTCTGTAACTGAGACAGATGCCCTGGAACTGAGACAGGAGTCACGGTCATGAGGACCAGGACGCTCGGAGAGGAGCTGAAAGAGTTAATCACAAACAGCCATTCAGACCAGAAACAGCAGTTAATCACAAACAGTCTCAAGTTCACAGGAACAGTGAACTGTTTCTGACTGTTTGATTTCATTAATCAAATCTAGAGAGCTCAGAACTATTGCCGTTGCTGTTCGTAATCAAACTTCTAATATGAACCTTGTCAGCAACAATTCATACTTTCACACTTCAGCATCCGATCATGTTCAAAGGGATCGCAGGTTCTGGTCTTCTACCAGCCTGCTGGTGAGACTCAGAGACCTCCTCTTCCTCCTCAGAGACCTCCTCCTCCTCCTCAGAGACCTCCTCCTCCTCCTCAGAGACCTCCTCCTCCTCCTCCTCCTCAGAGACCTCCTCCTCCTCCTCCTCCTCAGAGACCTCCTCCTCCTCCTCAGACCTCCTCCTCCTCCTCCTCCTCCTCAGAGACCTCCTCCTCAGAGATCTCCTCCTCCTCCTCCTCCTCAGAGACCTCCTCCTCCTCCTCCTCAGAGACCTCCTCCTCAGAGACCTCCTCCTCCTCCTCCTCAGAGACCTCCTCCTCCTCCTCCTCCTCCTCCTCAGAGACCTCCTCCTCCTCCTCTTCAGAGACCTCCTCCTCCTCCTCCTCCTCAGAGACCTCCTCCTCCTCCTCCTCCTCCTCAGAGACCTCCTCCTCCTCAGAGACCTCCTCCTCCTCCTCCTCCTCAGAGACCTCCTCCTCCTCCTCCTCCTCCTCAGAGACCTCCTCCTCCTCCTCCTCCTCCTCCTCCTCCTCCTCCTCCTCCTCCTCAGAGACCTCCTCCTCAGAGACCTCCTCCTCCTCCTCCTCAGAGACCTCCTCCTCCTCCTCCTCCTCCTCCTCCGAGACCTCCTCCTCCTCCTCAGAGACCTCCTCCTCCTCCTCCTCCTCAGAGACCTCCTCCTCCTCCTCCTCCTCCTCCTCCTGCCTGATTCTGGGCACTTCTGACAGGAACTGAGGAGAAGCAGGAGGAGGGTGAATTCCTGTGTGTGGATCACATAGAGAGATTGATTCATCACAGCTGCCCCTGAGACCACAGACAATAATACCGGCCCGGGATATTTAGCCCGCCATTTGTCCTCCCACATCTTCACAATCTGAGTGGAAATGAAAGATTTTATCAGAGCTTTTATTATTGGGTGCCAGTTGTCCACACAGCCACCAGCAGCACCAGCACCCCCAGCAGAGAGAGAAATGAACTCCCCCCCCAGCCTGTCAGACCAGAGTCACCTCGGCCTTTGTTCCCCATAAAGGCATTCCTGCTCTTTGTACCTCCCTTCTCCTGGAGGTCTGGAGGGGCCTTTGTTACAAACCCACCTTTGCCGAGGGGTCACGCAATGAGAAAGTATATGTACTTAAGATTTCTCAGGCCTGGCTTGGGAAACACGTTTTTAATCTAACCCAACATTTCCACGTATTAGCCACAGCGTTAGCTGATTGGCTGGGGTGTTGAGACGGATGTAGCCAGACTCTCTTGGCGGCTGGGAGCCTTCACCTGGTCTCTAGTCACTCTTAATTCTGATAGGCTTTACATTGAGTTAGCTTGAGCTAAACCACAATTTAATCTAGAAGGTTCTGTTACTGTGAATACTTCTATGTGATTTGGGATTTGATAGGTTGAGGTAAATCCTTAAGAGGCTTCACTGAATAGGTTCACTATCTTGGTTTTCAGGCAGCGAGGCCAGTTCCTGTCAGGTTTATTATGTTCAGACCGCACTACCCTTTAGGTCCTTAAAATTTAAAAACGTTCTTGGTTTCAATTCAGACCACACTGGTCTCCATGACTTAGCAGGCCCTCACTATATGCACAAAGTCTTTACTTAATGGGTCACCTTGCTCCCATCTCGACAATCCAGGGGTTTCATTCATTCATGCCTGAAGGTTTCCTGGGCTGAAATTCCCCTTATTTCATTTGTCAGTAATCCATTAATGTTTCTGTCTACCCCCCTATTTACCACAAGATATCAGGAAGGGATTGTGGCTTTACACACCGGCAGCCAGCTTATTTATTTCTGGAAAAGGCTGGCCTTGGTTTGAGAGCTGTCCGGCCGTGTGAGTTAGCTACACCTCCGAAACAATCTCCTCCAGTTCCTCCGTTTATACAGACCAATGCCAAGGCTGAGCTGGCGAAACAGAACCAGGTCCTTTAGTGAACATACATAGCCTACTGTATGAAACAGAACCACATCAGGTCCTTTAGAGAACATACATAGCCTACTGTATGAAACCGAACCAGGTCCTTTAGAGAACATACATAGCCTACTGTATGAAACAGAACCACATCAGGTTCTTTAAAGAACATACATAGCCTACTGTATGAAACAGAACCACATCAGGTTCTTTAAAGAACATACATAGCCTACTGTATGAAACAGAACCACATCAGGTTCTTTAGTGAACATACTGTATGCCCCCCCCCCCCCCCCAGCCTCCCTCTCTCTCTCTCTCTCTCTCTCTCTCTCTCTCTCTCTCTCTCTGTCTCCCTCTCCCTCAATCCTTCTATGCCCCCCCTTTTATTTCTCTGACGCACAGCCACGCTTAAAAGAGACCATAATGGCGGAGTGTGACCATCTCAGAAGTTGTTCACTCTCAGTCCTCTATAACACCCCCTATCATGTGATCCAGAGAGCCAGAACACAGTCGGGTGTCTTTCTTTTCCCAGGAATGTATTGTTTTTATTCGTCCACGGCTCACTGAATGTGGCTCTTTAACTGCAAGTCCACATCTGGTTTCTGGGCAGTGTAAAAGCTAATTGAACGCCGGCAATTTTCTGTCTGTAACCACCAATCCCTGTGCGAGTTTCTGACCACCGCCAGTCCCGGCGTGGACGGAGTCCAGAGGAACGGGAGTCAGACAGCCGTGCCGTGGGGAAGGTCGGATGTTCCCCTGTCTTTTGTTCCCCCCTGAAACCGTACGCCACCACCACCCCCCCATCGCCCCCCCCAGGGCCCGTGCGCAGTTAGCAGCCCAGCGCGAGAGTATTGGCACGCTAGATTACAACTGTGTGTTTACACAACAGAAAAGCTCTGCCCGCTACAATATCCTGCCCTGGCTTTCACCGAGCTCTGGAAATCTCGTGCGCACTCCCCCTGCCAACGCAAACAGCAATTACAGCCAACTCCAACTCAGACTGACAGCCCCAGAGAGAAACAGCCTTGTATCACATATAGCCCCCAATTAGCCCTTGTTCAGGGAGAGACACATATACCCCCACTGCATTGTCAAATACATAGATCAAATACTTTTAGAGGTAGAGAGAGAGAATACAGCCTTCTGGTCTGTTTGATTTATATCAACACTTGCTTCTGGGACAGTCCCAGGGGTTTCATTGTACTGAATAAGATAAATCAAGTGCACCCAGAGTTGGCCTAGTGTGTCCTCCCAGAGGGGACTCTCCTACATGCTGCTGTGGTCCCATGACTCGGAGGGTCAGAGGGAGGAGAGGCGTGTTAATTTTGTCTCACCATGGGATCCCCGGCATCTGGCTCTTGCCAAGGAAGCTGGAAAACGTCTTTAATATTCTCCTGACGTTCACAGGGACATGTGGAAAACATCCTGATGTCTTTATCTGTGACAGCTCTGAAAGGTATAGACGTTTGGTTTCCTAGTGTGTCTTATTGAGAAGGAAAGGCCCCAGTGTGTGTAGTAAACAGTGGGATGGCCTGAGCCTCTCCGGGGGAGATCTCTGGGCCATTTCCTCCAGCCTGACAGATTCAGAGAAGCTCATCCACCTGCATTGCGAGGCTCTAGAGAGAACCACATCAGGTGCCAACTGATGCGTCGTATATAACTCATGTTCTCTGATGATACGGGAACAGAATCAATCATTTTAAAAACTTCCTCCTCGCCGTTAAAACGTTTTCTACCCCAAGGAGAAGCCATGGACCGTCTCGGGGAGACAGGAAGTAGTTTTGTCGCCACAACCTTGTTCTCAGCGTGAACGCAGAGATCCTATCCCCACGCTTAGCAACGGCGTCTGGCTGTTTGGTCAAGCAGTCCAACAAAAGCGCACATGCAAAGGAATGACCCACAATGCACCATTAAGTCTCATATGGAGACCAGACACTAGGCACTGGAGAAAGTCAAACAGACGTTTTGTCACAGAGAAACGCAACACACAATGACAATGACCTTGTGGATTGTGGATATATAAATAGCACAAGGTGAACATGAAATATTAGATAAAACTAGAGGTGCATTTAGGTGGGATTATTTTAACACATGGCTGCCTCAAATTAACTCATAAAGAGGAGAAGACTAAGCATTCTCAAGCCCATCTCAGTGTCATTGAAATCCAGTTACTGCAGCCTTGCGTTGGAATAACCCATTTTCGTAAATTGCACCTGTGTAATGAAGTGTGTAGAAACAGAATATGCAAAGGCCTACTGTATCTATTTAATGGTGCATAAAAATGTGTGTCTCAGGGGAAAAGAGTCATTTAAACGAGGCCTCTGTGTATCAATTACCAAAAAAGGAGAGCTAACGCGCCCTGATTCACTAACGCAACATAAGGTCATTGTGACTAACGGGGAAAAACAGTAACCATGAGAATCAGGAGACATTAGAGTACACTTTATTATGAAAAACGCCACAAGTATGAGGCCCCTGGTTTAAGATGACAGAGAGGATGAGTCAGCAGGAACGGGCAGGGGGGCATGTGCCCACTCATCTCCCAGAAACGAGCCCACAGCTCCTCCAAACAGATGTAAAACACCACCACAGGGCTGGCAGGGGCCCACTCCGTACCCACACACCACACTCATCCTGAACAAGAGACATTGTTCTGGGGTTTAACCTGCTGTTGAATACGCATGTGAGTGTGTGTGGGTGGGTGGATGTGTGTGGCCTGCCGTTCGTTCGTGTGTGCATGTTTTTGTTTGTGTGTGGGTGTGTGTATGGAAGGGGGGGGGGTTGCATGTGTGTGGCCCGCCATGTGGTAATGTGTGTGCGTGCGTTTACATGGCGTGTGTGTGTGCTGTGTCTCCCCAGAGTGGGGTGTGTGTGGTGGACTCGTCGGTGGCAGGTCTGGGTGGCTGTCCCTACGCCCAGGGCGCCTCCGGCAATGTCTCCACAGAAGACGTCCTCTACATGCTGCATGGCCTGGGCATCCACACTGTGAGGACTGCTTCTATTATACTTCTATTGTATTCTACTCTCTTCTGTTGCATTCTACTCTCCTCTATGCTGCATTCTATTCTATTGGAAACTGTATTCCTCTTTCCACAACTGCTTCCTTTGCAAGCAGCGCCCTCTGCTGGAGAGAAGGCATGTTTACAGCTTGTGGGTCTCTATGTGTATATGTTTCATGCCAGGGAGTGGACCTCTCCAAAGTCATAGAGGCCGGTGACTTCATCTGTAACGCCTTGGGCCGCCGGACCAACTCCAAGGTGGCCCAAGCAAGAGCCAAGACCTTGTGATGACGTCTCGCGACGCTCACTGCAACAGGAGGACTCGTGTCAGCTGTTCCTCCTGGCTATACAGTTGAATCCCTGTCATCGTGTCATAGCTGTTCCTCCTGGCTATACAGTTGAATCCCTGTCATCGTGTCAGCTGTTCCTCCTGGCTATACAGTTGAATCCCTGTCATCGTGTCAGCTGTTCCTCCTGGCTATACAGTTGAATCCCTGTCATGGGCTGCGATGAGCAATATCCTTTGTTCGGTTGACCAAAATCTGAGCTACTCAGCTGTGGCACTTTATCTAATGTAACTGTATTATACTGTTACTGAGCAGCAGCATAAAACTACATACAAAAAATGTCCTCGTGTATAATTTTTTTTTAGCTTCCCTGCCAGTTCTCTCTTACACACGTTATATACCCTCTATACCCTCTATTATATACACACACATACATGTTATATACCCTCTGTTGACCGACATCTCAACTACTCAAGGTAATGGCTGCACTTTCATCTGAATTATTCTAACTTGTACACCTTTTTACACCACACCCAAAAAATAACTTCCTCTTGTTCAGCCTCTCTCTCTTCTTCAGAGGTCTGTTTAAGAGACTGAGAGAACAGAAGAGAGAGAGAGAGGGATAGAGAGAGACAGAGAGAGAGGGATAGAGAGAGACAGAGAGAGAGAGAGAGAGAGAGACAGAGAGAGAGAGAGAGAGACAGAGAGGGAGTGAGAGAGAGAGACAGAGGGAGAGAGAGAGACAGAGAGAGGGAGGGATAGAGAGAGACAGATAGAGAGGGATAGAGAGAGACAGAGAGAGAGGGATAGAGAGAGACAGAGAGAGAGGGATAGAGAGAGACAGAGAGAGAGGGATAGAGAGAGACAGAGAGGGAGTGAGAGAGAGAGAGAGACAGAGAGAGAGGGATAGAGAGAGACAGAGAGGGAGTGAGCGAGAGAAGGAGATAAGTTCACTCTGCCAGTGAAAGATGTTCATCTTGTGTTCAGTGGGGTCTCTTCCTATTCATTTCCTGGTTCCAATGTGGTAACAATTAGACAGCCTGGTTCAGTGGCAGACATGCTGAGTGAGGGCTGATCATTATCTCTCTCCCAAAATGTATTTTCATTTCCGAACTCCCCCCCTGTCTAGATGTAAGCTTGCCCACCCGCCTGCCTACTGCCTGCTTGCTTCCACATGTGAAGTCTTGTTGTTTTTTTTGTTCTCCCTCATCCCTCAGCGACCCTCATGACAGCTCATTGGTTGAGGCCATGAAGTTCTGTTTCATCCTGATCGTATGTGACAGTGTATTTAAATGTAGAATAGATGGGAAACATGTATCCTTGTAATAAAGCCTCCCAAATACTTCCCTTTGGTCCCAGTGTTGATAACCTCAGATATCAGATACATGATCAAAGAGACTCTCCTGGCTGAATATTCACTCACTGTTTCTTAAATGCCTTAGGTCTTTAATCACAACGTATAACTAGCAGTACAGTATTGTATCACAATGATACAATGATGTGATATACAGTAATAATTCATGTCCGTACTCAAAAGAGAGCTTCTGAAGAGGATAGATACTGTAGTTGTCCATGTAACAACTGTCAAGTTCTCTCAGCATTGGCTGAGTTCATTTTCGAGGTAGAAAACAACCAGTTCATTCTTTTGTTCTTCTTCATCTTGTCAGATACATAAACATCTACTGTATCTAAATTAAACCCTGTTTGTTTGTCATACTGTATTTGTCATCTTACCATGCCTGCTGACATCTGGGTGTAGGAGGTGGACTTGATATCTGTGTGTTTATCCCCAAGGAGAATGGAGATGGATGTGTCCCTGTGGTAATGAGGCAGATTGGAGAGAGAGCAAACACTAATGCAGAACTCAGTATTACTGAAGAATCCAATATTCTCATTACAAAATTCAAATATGCATAGAGGCTCACAGAACAATCATGTTTACAAAGAAAGATATGCATTAGTAATATTTATCTCATTATACAATGCCTTGCTTGAAGCCAATGTTTTGACATCAAAAGTGTTTACTTGCATGGAGATCCAGTTGGCAGTGTGGTGACTTCACTAGAGGTAAATGAACAACAGCTCCCACATGTCTGTGCTACTCAGACACCATCATTATAGAACGCTGGTTCAGCACAGGATCTGAGAACATTGCTTGCCGTTTCATACACATTATCAGAGGATATTATGTGTTTGGAAAATAAGCGTTTTGTTTTTTGTTTTGTTTTTCTCTCCTGCTTGTGGAAGGGCTTGAGGGAAGCACATCATTATTTCTCTGGGCATCTGGGCATGACGGTGATAAAGGTCAATGAGGAGAGCCATGGAAATTTCCATTAAAGCAATGTGTCGTACAACATCAGGCAAAGACAGGTCCTAGAACACACTTATCTGGTCTGGACCCGGGAAAAGACAGGTCCTAGAAACACATGCATCTGATCTGGTCCTCTGTTCCTCTCATCTCTCAACCTCACAACGTCACTTTAACACAACAAACACATTCCATACAGCAGGCCTAGTCTAGTACCCTGTGATGCATAAACAACCACTGGATGTTCTGTCTACAGGCAATACATCAGAAACACATGAGCTTTTATTCAACCGCCTCTGTAAACTGAAGTGAGGACCAGAAAGCAGCTCATGCATTTTCTACAGATACACAACAGTGTTAATTTTGACAGCAAATTATGATTTTGTTTTAGTCATAGTCTTTTGACTAAAATGCCATTTAGTTTTAGTCATATTTTGGTCATCTGACTTGTTTTAGTTTTAGTCTAGTTTTAGTTGACTAAATATCATTACGATTTTAGTCGACAAAATCTACCATAGATATGCTATGGACATGTGTCGCATACTTAGAAGCAGCTGCACAGCTTAAAAAAGTAATCATTCATAACGAGGAACAGCAAAAAAGGGATAATAATAGATGTGTGGACTGTGGTGTGGAAGAAAACGTTGAACACTTTCTGTTACACAGTTTGAGGGAGAAAGGCGGAGACTACGAGATGAAATCAGAGGCAGGATGAGATTGGATTCTAAGGGGATTATTGAGCACTGAGGTTGAGGGGTAGGACTCAGCAGGAAGGCACTTTTCACATCCTTGGGTGACAAGGGGCTCTTGAAAAGGATTGTGCCAGCGTCGTGCCAGCATTGTGCCAGCATTGCGCCAGCGTCAGGCAAGCATTAATTAGTCCATTCCTAGGCCGAGCAGTGAACAATTGACTTATGTCCACCTGAAAAAAAACATAAGGGGTATGTATGGCGTTTTTTTTCAGACCAAATTTATTTTTATCTACAATCTTCATGAACATTCACAGGTATGTAGTAAAAGCAATTCAGATCATAGATCTGCCACCCAGGTGTGTCTAGTCCATTACTAGGCCGAGCAGTGACAAATTGAATTATGTCCACCTGAAAAAAAACATAAGGGGTATGTATGGCATTTTTTTTTTCAGACCAAATTTATTTTTATCTACAATCTTCATGAACATTCACAGGTATATAGGCCAAGCAATTCTGATCATAGATCTGCCACCCAGGGGTCTCTAGTCCATTACTAGGCCGAGCAGTGAACAATTGAATTATGTCCACCTGAAAAAAAACATAAGGGGTATGAATGGCTTTTTTTTTTTCAGACCAAATTTATTTTTATCTACAATCTTCATGAACATTCACAGGTATGTAGTACAAGCAATTCAGATCATAGATCTGCCACCCAGGTGTGTCTAGTCCATTACTAGGCCGAGCAGTGACAAATTGAATTATGTCCACCTGAAAAAAAACATAAGGGGTATGTATGGCTTTTTTTTTTTCAGACCAAATTTATTTTTATCTACAATCTTCATGAACATTCACAGGTATATAGGCCAAGCAATTCTGATCATATATCTGCCATCCAGGGGTCTCTAGTCCATTACTAGGCCGAGCAGTGAACAATTGAATTATGTCCACCTGAAAAAAAACATAAGGGGTATGTATGGCATTTTTTTTTTAAGACCAAATTTATTTTTATCTACAATCTTCATGAACATTCACAGGTATGTAGTACAAGCAATTCTGATCATAGATCTGCCACCCAGGTGTGTCTAGTCCATTACTAGGCCGAGCAGTGAACAATTGAATTATGTCCACCTGAAAAAAAACATAAGGGGTATGTATGGCATTTTTTTTTTCAGACCAAATTTATTTTTATCTACAATCTTCATGAACATTCACAGGTATATAGGCCAAGCAATTCTGATCATAGATCTGCCACCCAGGGGTCTCTAGTCCATTACTAGGCCGAGCAGTGAACAATTGAATTATGTCCACCTGAAAAAAAACATAAGGGGTATGTATGGCATTTTTTTTTTCAGACCAAATTTATTTTTATCTACAATCTTCATGAACATTCACAGGTATATAGGCCAAGCAATTCTGATCATAGATCTGCCACCCAGGGGTCTCTAGTCCATTACTAGGCCGAGCAGTGAACAATTGAATTATGTCCACCTGAAAAAAAACATAAGGGGTATGTATGGCATTTTTTTTTTCATACCAAATTTATTTTTATCTACAATCTTCATGAACATTCACAGGTATATAGGCCAAGCAATTCTGATCATAGATCTGCGACACAGGGGTCTCTAGTCCATTACTAGGCCGAGCAGTGAACAATTGAATTATGTCCACCTGAAAAAAAACATAAGGGGTATGTATGGCTTTTTTTTTTTCAGACCAAATTTATTTTTATCTACAATCTTCATGAACATTCACAGGTATGTAGTACAAGCAATTCAGATCATAGATCTGCCACCCAGGTGTGTCTAGTCCATTACTAGGCCGAGCAGTGACAAATTGAATTATGTCCACCTGAAAAAAAACATAAGGGGTATGTATGGCTTTTTTTTTTCAGACCAAATTTATTTTTATCTACAATCTTCATGAACATTCACAGGTATATAGGCCAAGCAATTCTGATCATAGATCTGCCACCCAGGGGTCTCTAGTCCATTACTAGGCCGAGCAGTGAACAATTGAATTATGTCCACCTGAAAAAAAACATAAGGGGTATGTATGGCTTTTTTTTTTTCAGACCAAATTTATTTTTATCTACAATCTTCATGAACATTCACATGTATGTAGTACAAGCAATTCTGATCATAGATCTGCCACCCAGGTGTGTCTAGTCCATTACTAGGCCGAGCAGTGAACAATTAAATTATGTCCACCTGAAAAAAAACATAAGGGGTATGTATGGCATTTTCTTTTCAGACCAAATTTATTTTTATCTACAATCTTCATGAACATTTACAGGTATATAGGCCAAGCAATTCTGATCATAGATCTGCCACCCAGGGGTCTCTAGTCCATTACTAGGCCGAGCAGTGAACAATTGAATTATGTCCACCTGAAAAAAAACATAAGGGGTATGTATGGCATTTTTTTTTTCAGACCAAATTTATTTTTATCTACAATCTTCATGAACATTCACAGGTATGTAGTACAAGCAATTCTGATCATAGATCTGCCACCCAGGTGTGTCTAGTCCATTACTAGGCCGAGCAGTGAACAATTAAATTATGTCCACCTGAAAAAAAACATAAGGGGTATGTATGGCATTTTCTTTTCAGACCAAATTTATTTTTTTCTACAATCTTCATGAACATTCACAGGTATATAGGCCAAGCAATTCTGATCATAGATCTGCCACCAAGGGGTCTCTAGTCCATTACTAGGCCGAGCAGTGAACAATTTAATTATTTCCACCTGAAAAAAAACATAAGGGGTATGTATGGCTTTTTTTTTTTCCAGACCAAATTCATTTTTATCTACAATCTTCATGAACATTCACAGGTATGTAGTACAAGCAATTCTGATCATAGATCTGCCACCCAGGTGTGTCTAGTCCATTACTAGGCCGAGCAGTGAACAATTGAATTATGTCCACCTGAAAAAAAACATAAGGGGTATGTATGGCATTTTTTTTTTCAGACCAAATTTATTTTTATCTACAATCTTCATGAACATTCACAGGTATATAGGCCAAGCAATTCTGATCATAGATCTGCCACCCAGGGGTCTCTAGTCCATTACTAGGCCGAGCAGTGAACAATTGAATTATGTCCACCTGAAAAAAAACATAAGGGGTATGTATGGCATTTTTTTTTTCAGACCAAATTTATTTTTATCTACAATCTTCATGAACATTCACAGGTATATAGGCCAAGCAATTCTGATCATAGATCTGCCACCCAGGGGTCTCTAGTCCATTACTAGGCCGAGCAGTGAACAATTGAATTATGTCCACCTGAAAAAAAACATAAGGGGTATGTATGGCATTTTTTTTTTCAGACCAAATTTATTTTTATCTACAATCTTCATGAACATTCACATGTATGTAGTACAAGCAATTCTGATCATAGATCTGCCACCCAGGTGTGTCTAGTCCATTACTAGGCCGAGCAGTGAACAATTAAATTATGTCCACCTGAAAAAAAACATAAGGGGTATGTATGGCATTTTCTTTTCAGACCAAATTTATTTTTTTCTACAATCTTCATGAACATTCACAGGTATATAGGCCAAGCAATTCTGATCATAGATCTGCCACCAAGGGGTCTCTAGTCCATTACTAGGCCGAGCAGTGAACAATTTAATTATTTCCACCTGAAAAAAAACATAAGGGGTATGTATGGCTTTTTTTTTTTCCAGACCAAATTCATTTTTATCTACAATCTTCATGAACATTCACAGGTATGTAGTACAAGCAATTCTGATCATAGATCTGCCACCCAGGTGTGTCTAGTCCATTACTAGGCCGAGCAGTGAACAATTGAATTATGTCCACCTGAAAAAAAACATAAGGGGTATGTATGGCATTTTTTTTTTCAGACCAAATTTATTTTTATCTACAATCTTCATGAACATTCACAGGTATATAGGCCAAGCAATTCTGATCATAGATCTGCCACCCAGGGGTCTCTAGTCCATTACTAGGCCGAGCAGTGAACAATTGAATTATGTCCACCTGAAAAAAAACATAAGGGGTATGTATGGCATTTTTTTTTTCAGACCAAATTTATTTTTATCTACAATCTTCATGAACATTCACAGGTATATAGGCCAAGCAATTCTGATCATAGATCTGCCACCCAGGGGTCTCTAGTCCATTACTAGGCCGAGCAGTGAACAATTGAATTATGTCCACCTGAAAAAAAACATAAGGGGTATGTATGGCATTTTTTTTTTCATACCAAATTTATTTTTATCTACAATCTTCATGAACATTCACAGGTATATAGGCCAAGCAATTCTGATCATAGATCTGCGACACAGGGGTCTCTAGTCCATTACTAGGCCGAGCAGTGAACAATTGAATTATGTCCACCTGAAAAAAAACATAAGGGGTATGTATGGCTTTTTTTTTTTCAGACCAAATTTATTTTTATCTACAATCTTCATGAACATTCACAGGTATGTAGTACAAGCAATTCAGATCATAGATCTGCCACCCAGGTGTGTCTAGTCCATTACTAGGCCGAGCAGTGACAAATTGAATTATGTCCACCTGAAAAAAAACATAAGGGGTATGTATGGCTTTTTTTTTTCAGACCAAATTTATTTTTATCTACAATCTTCATGAACATTCACAGGTATATAGGCCAAGCAATTCTGATCATAGATCTGCCACCCAGGGGTCTCTAGTCCATTACTAGGCCGAGCAGTGAACAATTGAATTATGTCCACCTGAAAAAAAACATAAGGGGTATGTATGGCTTTTTTTTTTTCAGACCAAATTTATTTTTATCTACAATCTTCATGAACATTCACATGTATGTAGTACAAGCAATTCTGATCATAGATCTGCCACCCAGGTGTGTCTAGTCCATTACTAGGCCGAGCAGTGAACAATTAAATTATGTCCACCTGAAAAAAAACATAAGGGGTATGTATGGCATTTTCTTTTCAGACCAAATTTATTTTTATCTACAATCTTCATGAACATTTACAGGTATATAGGCCAAGCAATTCTGATCATAGATCTGCCACCCAGGGGTCTCTAGTCCATTACTAGGCCGAGCAGTGAACAATTGAATTATGTCCACCTGAAAAAAAACATAAGGGGTATGTATGGCATTTTTTTTTTCAGACCAAATTTATTTTTATCTACAATCTTCATGAACATTCACAGGTATGTAGTACAAGCAATTCTGATCATAGATCTGCCACCCAGGTGTGTCTAGTCCATTACTAGGCCGAGCAGTGAACAATTAAATTATGTCCACCTGAAAAAAAACATAAGGGGTATGTATGGCATTTTCTTTTCAGACCAAATTTATTTTTTTCTACAATCTTCATGAACATTCACAGGTATATAGGCCAAGCAATTCTGATCATAGATCTGCCACCAAGGGGTCTCTAGTCCATTACTAGGCCGAGCAGTGAACAATTTAATTATTTCCACCTGAAAAAAAACATAAGGGGTATGTATGGCTTTTTTTTTTTCCAGACCAAATTCATTTTTATCTACAATCTTCATGAACATTCACAGGTATGTAGTACAAGCAATTCTGATCATAGATCTGCCACCCAGGTGTGTCTAGTCCATTACTAGGCCGAGCAGTGAACAATTGAATTATGTCCACCTGAAAAAAAACATAAGGGGTATGTATGGCATTTTTTTTTTCAGACCAAATTTATTTTTATCTACAATCTTCATGAACATTCACAGGTATATAGGCCAAGCAATTCTGATCATAGATCTGCCACCCAGGGGTCTCTAGTCCATTACTAGGCCGAGCAGTGAACAATTGAATTATGTCCACCTGAAAAAAAACATAAGGGGTATGTATGGCATTTTTTTTTTCAGACCAAATTTATTTTTATCTACAATCTTCATGAACATTCACAGGTATATAGGCCAAGCAATTCTGATCATAGATCTGCCACCCAGGGGTCTCTAGTCCATTACTAGGCCGAGCAGTGAACAATTGAATTATGTCCACCTGAAAAAAAACATAAGGGGTATGTATGGCATTTTTTTTTTCAGACCAAATTTATTTTTATCTACAATCTTCATGAACATTCACATGTATGTAGTACAAGCAATTCTGATCATAGATCTGCCACCCAGGTGTGTCTAGTCCATTACTAGGCCGAGCAGTGAACAATTAAATTATGTCCACCTGAAAAAAAACATAAGGGGTATGTATGGCATTTTCTTTTCAGACCAAATTTATTTTTTTCTACAATCTTCATGAACATTCACAGGTATATAGGCCAAGCAATTCTGATCATAGATCTGCCACCAAGGGGTCTCTAGTCCATTACTAGGCCGAGCAGTGAACAATTTAATTATTTCCACCTGAAAAAAAACATAAGGGGTATGTATGGCTTTTTTTTTTTCCAGACCAAATTCATTTTTATCTACAATCTTCATGAACATTCACAGGTATGTAGTACAAGCAATTCTGATCATAGATCTGCCACCCAGGTGTGTCTAGTCCATTACTAGGCCGAGCAGTGAACAATTGAATTATGTCCACCTGAAAAAAAACATAAGGGGTATGTATGGCATTTTTTTTTTCAGACCAAATTTATTTTTATCTACAATCTTCATGAACATTCACAGGTATATAGGCCAAGCAATTCTGATCATAGATCTGCCACCCAGGGGTCTCTAGTCCATTACTAGGCCGAGCAGTGAACAATTGAATTATGTCCACCTGAAAAAAAACATAAGGGGTATGTATGGCATTTTTTTTTTCAGACCAAATTTATTTTTATCTACAATCTTCATGAACATTCACAGGTATATAGGCCAAGCAATTCTGATCATAGATCTGCCACCCAGGGGTCTCTAGTCCATTACTAGGCCGAGCAGTGAACAATTGAATTATGTCCACCTGAAAAAAAACATAAGGGGTATGTATGGCATTTTTTTTTTCATACCAAATTTATTTTTATCTACAATCTTCATGAACATTCACAGGTATATAGGCCAAGCAATTCTGATCATAGATCTGCGACACAGGGGTCTCTAGTCCATTACTAGGCCGAGCAGTGAACAATTGAATTATGTCCACCTGAAAAAAAACATAAGGGGTATGTATGGCTTTTTTTTTTTCAGACCAAATTTATTTTTATCTACAATCTTCATGAACATTCACAGGTATGTAGTACAAGCAATTCAGATCATAGATCTGCCACCCAGGTGTGTCTAGTCCATTACTAGGCCGAGCAGTGACAAATTGAATTATGTCCACCTGAAAAAAAACATAAGGGGTATGTATGGCTTTTTTTTTTCAGACCAAATTTATTTTTATCTACAATCTTCATGAACATTCACAGGTATATAGGCCAAGCAATTCTGATCATAGATCTGCCACCCAGGGGTCTCTAGTCCATTACTAGGCCGAGCAGTGAACAATTTAATTATGTCCACCTGAAAAAAAACATAAGGGGTATGTATGGCTTTTTTTTTTTCAGACCAAATTTATTTTTATCTACAATCTTCATGAACATTCACATGTATGTAGTACAAGCAATTCTGATCATAGATCTGCCACCCAGGTGTGTCTAGTCCATTACTAGGCCGAGCAGTGAACAATTAAATTATGTCCACCTGAAAAAAAACATAAGGGGTATGTATGGCATTTTCTTTTCAGACCAAATTTATTTTTATCTACAATCTTCATGAACATTTACAGGTATATAGGCCAAGCAATTCTGATCATAGATCTGCCACCCAGGGGTCTCTAGTCCATTACTAGGCCGAGCAGTGAACAATTGAATTATGTCCACCTGAAAAAAAACATAAGGGGTATGTATGGCATTTTTTTTTTCAGACCAAATTTATTTTTATCTACAATCTTCATGAACATTCACAGGTATGTAGTACAAGCAATTCTGATCATAGATCTGCCACCCAGGTGTGTCTAGTCCATTACTAGGCCGAGCAGTGAACAATTAAATTATGTCCACCTGAAAAAAAACATAAGGGGTATGTATGGCATTTTCTTTTCAGACCAAATTTATTTTTTTCTACAATCTTCATGAACATTCACAGGTATATAGGCCAAGCAATTCTGATCATAGATCTGCCACCAAGGGGTCTCTAGTCCATTACTAGGCCGAGCAGTGAACAATTTAATTATTTCCACCTGAAAAAAAACATAAGGGGTATGTATGGCTTTTTTTTTTTCCAGACCAAATTCATTTTTATCTACAATCTTCATGAACATTCACAGGTATGTAGTACAAGCAATTCTGATCATAGATCTGCCACCCAGGTGTGTCTAGTCCATTACTAGGCCGAGCAGTGAACAATTGAATTATGTCCACCTGAAAAAAAACATAAGGGGTATGTATGGCATTTTTTTTTTCAGACCAAATTTATTTTTATCTACAATCTTCATGAACATTCACAGGTATATAGGCCAAGCAATTCTGATCATAGATCTGCCACCCAGGGGTCTCTAGTCCATTACTAGGCCGAGCAGTGAACAATTGAATTATGTCCACCTGAAAAAAAACATAAGGGGTATGTATGGCATTTTTTTTTTCAGACCAAATTTATTTTTATCTACAATCTTCATGAACATTCACAGGTATATAGGCCAAGCAATTCTGATCATAGATCTGCCACCCAGGGGTCTCTAGTCCATTACTAGGCCGAGCAGTGAACAATTGAATTATGTCCACCTGAAAAAAAACATAAGGGGTATGTATGGCATTTTTTTTTTCAGACCAAATTTATTTTTATCTACAATCTTCATGAACATTCACAGGTATATAGGCCAAGCAATTCTGATCATAGATCTGCCACCCAGGGGTCTCTAGTCCATTACTAGGCCGAGCAGTGAACAATTGAATTATGTCCACCTGAAAAAAAACATAAGGGGTATGTATGGCATTTTTTTTTTCAGACCAAATTTATTTTTATCTACAATCTTCATGAACATTCACAGGTATGTAGTACAAGCAATTCTGATCATAGATCTGCCACCCAGGTGTGTCTAGTCCATTACTAGGCCGAGCAGTGAACAATTAAATTATGTCCACCTGAAAAAAAACATAAGGGGTATGTATGGCATTTTCTTTTCAGACCAAATTTATTTTTTTCTACAATCTTCATGAACATTCACAGGTATATAGGCCAAGCAATTCTGATCATAGATCTGCCACCCAGGGGTCTCTAGTCCATTACTAGGCCGAGCAGTGAACAATTGAATTATGTCCACCTGAAAAAAAACATAAGGGGTATGTATGGCATTTTTTTTTTCAGACCAAATTTATTTTTATCTACAATCTTCATGAACATTCACAGGTATATAGGCCAAGCAATTCTGATCATAGATCTGCCACCCAGGGGTCTCTAGTCCATTACTAGGCCGAGCAGTGAACAATTGAATTATGTCCACCTGAAAAAAAACATAAGGGGTATGTATGGCTTTTTTTTTTTCAGACCAAATTTATTTTTATCTACAATCTTCATGAACATTCACAGGTATATAGGCCAAGCAATTCTGATCATAGATCTGCCACCCAGGGGTCTCTAGTCCATTACTAGGCCGAGCAGTGAACAATTGAATTATGTCCACCTGAAAAAAAACATAAGGGGTATGTATGGCTTTTTTTTTTTCAGACCAAATTTATTTTTATCTACAATCTTCATGAACATTCACAGGTATATAGGCCAAGCAATTCTGATCATAGATCTGCCACCCAGGGGTCTCTAGTCCATTACTAGGCCGAGCAGTGAACAATTGAATTATGTCCACCTGAAAAAAAACATAAGGGGTATGTATGGCTTTTTTTTTTTCCAGACCAAATTCATTTTTATCTACAATCTTCATGAACATTCACAGGTATGTAGTACAAGCAATTCTGATCATAGATCTGCCACCCAGGTGTGTCTAGTCCATTACTAGGCCGAGCAGTGAACAATTGAATTATGTCCACCTGAAAAAAAACATAAGGGGTATGTATGGCTTTTTTTTTTTCAGACCAAATTTATTTTTATCTACAATCTTCATGAACATTCACATGTATGTAGTACAAGCAATTCTGATCATAGATCTGCCACCCAGGTGTGTCTAGTCCATTACTAGGCCGAGCAGTGAACAATTAAATTATGTCCACCTGAAAAAAAACATAAGGGGTATGTATGGCATTTTCTTTTCAGACCAAATTTATTTTTATCTACAATCTTCATGAACATTTACAGGTATATAGGCCAAGCAATTCTGATCATAGATCTGCCACCCAGGGGTCTCTAGTCCATTACTAGGCCGAGCAGTGAACAATTGAATTATGTCCACCTGAAAAAAAACATAAGGGGTATGTATGGCATTTTTTTTTTCAGACCAAATTTATTTTTATCTACAATCTTCATGAACATTCACAGGTATATAGGCCAAGCAATTCTGATCATAGATCTGCCACCCAGGGGTCTCTAGTCCATTACTAGGCCGAGCAGTGAACAATTGAATTATGTCCACCTGAAAAAAAACATAAGGGGTATGTATGGCTTTTTTTTTTTCAGACCAAATTTATTTTTATCTACAATCTTCATGAACATTCACAGGTATATAGGCCAAGCAATTCTGATCATAGATCTGCCACCCAGGGGTCTCTAGTCCATTACTAGGCCGAGCAGTGAACAATTGAATTATGTCCACCTGAAAAAAAACATAAGGGGTATGTATGGCTTTTTTTTTTTCAGACCAAATTTATTTTTATCTACAATCTTCATGAACATTCACAGGTATATAGGCCAAGCAATTCTGATCATAGATCTGCCACCCAGGTGTGTCTAGTCCATTACTAGGCCGAGCAGTGAACAATTGAATTATGTCCACCTGAAAAAAAACATAAGGGGTATGTATGGCTTTTTTTTTTTCAGACCAAATTTATTTTTATCTACAATCTTCATGAACATTCACAGGTATGTAGTACAAGCAATTCTGATCATAGATCTGCCACCCAGGTGTGTCTAGTCCATTACTAGGCCGAGCAGTGAACAATTGAATTATGTCCACCTGAAAAAAAACATAAGGGGTATGTATGGCATTTTTTTTTTCAGACCAAATTTATTTTTATCTACAATCTTCATGAACATTCACAGGTATATAGGCCAAGCAATTCTGATCATAGATCTGCCACCCAGGGGTCTCTAGTCCATTACTAGGCCGAGCAGTGAACAATTGAATTATGTCCACCTGAAAAAAAACATAAGGGGTATGTATGGCATTTTTTTTTTCAGACCAAATTTATTTTTATCTACAATCTTCATGAACATTCACAGGTATATAGGCCAAGCAATTCTGATCATAGATCTGCCACCCAGGGGTCTCTAGTCCATTACTAGGCCGAGCAGTGAACAATTGAATTATGTCCACCTGAAAAAAAACATAAGGGGTATGTATGGCTTTTTTTTTTTCAGACCAAATTTATTTTTATCTACAATCTTCATGAACATTCACAGGTATATAGGCCAAGCAATTCTGATCATAGATCTGCCACCCAGGGGTCTCTAGTCCATTACTAGGCCGAGCAGTGAACAATTGAATTATGTCCACCTGAAAAAAAACATAAGGGGTATGTATGGCTTTTTTTTTTTCAGACCAAATTTATTTTTATCTACAATCTTCATGAACATTCACAGGTATATAGGCCAAGCAATTCTGATCATAGATCTGCCACCCAGGGGTCTCTAGTCCATTACTAGGCCGAGCAGTGAACAATTGAATTATGTCCACCTGAAAAAAAACATAAGGGGTATGTATGGCTTTTTTTTTTTCCAGACCAAATTCATTTTTATCTACAATCTTCATGAACATTCACAGGTATGTAGTACAAGCAATTCTGATCATAGATCTGCCACCCAGGTGTGTCTAGTCCATTACTAGGCCGAGCAGTGAACAATTGAATTATGTCCACCTGAAAAAAAACATAAGGGGTATGTATGGCATTTTTTTTTTCAGACCAAATTTATTTTTATCTACAATCTTCATGAACATTCACAGGTATATAGGCCAAGCAATTCTGATCATAGATCTGCCACCCAGGGGTCTCTAGTCCATTACTAGGCCGAGCAGTGAACAATTGAATTATGTCCACCTGAAAAAAAACATAAGGGGTATGTATGGCTTTTTTTTTTTCAGACCAAATTTATTTTTATCTACAATCTTCATGAACATTCACAGGTATATAGGCCAAGCAATTCTGATCATAGATCTGCCACCCAGGGGTCTCTAGTCCATTACTAGGCCGAGCAGTGAACAATTGAATTATGTCCACCTGAAAAAAAACATAAGGGGTATGTATGGCATTTTTTTTTTCAGACCAAATTTATTTTTATCTACAATCTTCATGAACATTCACAGGTATATAGGCCAAGCAATTCTGATCATAGATCTGCTACCTAGGTGTGTCTAGTCCATTACTAGGCCGAGCAGTGAACAATTAAATTATGTCCACCTGAAAAAAAACATAAGGGGTATGTATGGCATTTTTTTTTTCAGACCAAATTTATTTTTATCTACAATCTTCATGAACATTCACAGGTATATAGGCCAAGCAATTCTGATCATAGATCTGCCACCCAGGGGTCTCTAGTCCATTACTAGGCCGAGCAGTGAACAATTGAATTATGTCCACCTGAAAAAAAACATAAGGGGTATGTATGGCATATTTTTTTTCAGACCAAATTTATTTTTATCTACAATCTTCATGAACATTCACAGGTATATAGGCCAAGCAATTCTGATCATAGATCTGCCACCCAGGGGTCTCTAGTCCATTACTAGGCCGAGCAGTGAACAATTGAATTATTTCCACCTGAAAAAAAACATAAGGGGTATGTATAGCTTTTTTTTTTCCAGACCAAATTCATTTTTATCTACAATCTTCATGAACATTCACAGGTATGTAGTACAAGCAATTCTGATCATAGATCTGCCACCCAGGGGTCTCTAGTCCATTACTAGGCTGAGCAGTGAACAATTGAATTATGTCCACCTGAAAAAAAACATAAGGGGTATGTATGGCATTTTTTTTTTCAGACCAAATTTATTTTTATCTACAATCTTCATGAACATTCACAGGTATATAGGCCAAGCAATTCTGATCATAGATCTGCCACCCAGGGGTCTCTAGTCCATTACTAGGCCGAGCAGTGAACAATTGAATTATGTCCACCTGAATAAAAACATAAGGGGTATGTATGGCATTTTCTTTTCAGACCAAATTTATTTTTATCTACAATCTTCATGAACATTCACAGGTATATAGGCCAAGCAATTCTGATCATAGATCTGCCACCCAGGGGTCTCTAGTCCATTACTAGGCCGAGCAGTGAACAATTGAATTATGTCCACCTGAAAAAAAACATAAGGGGTATGTATGGCTTTTTTTTTTTCAGACCAAATTTATTTTTATCTACAATCTTCATGAACATTCACAGGTATGTAGTACAAGCAATTCAGATCATAGATCTGCCACCCAGGTGTGTCTAGTCCATTACTAGGCCGAGCAGTGACAAATTGAATTATGTCCACCTGAAAAAAAACATAAGGGGTATGTATGGCATTTTTTTTGCAGACCAAATTTATTTTTATCTACAATCTTCATGAACATTCACAGGTATATAGGCCAAGCAATTCTGATCATAGATCTGCCACCCAGGGGTCTCTAGTCCATTACTAGGCCGAGCAGTGAACAATTGAATTATGTCCACCTGAAAAAAAACATAAGGGGTATGTATGGCTTTTTTTTTTTCAGACCAAATTTATTTTTATCTACAATCTTCATGAACATTCACATGTATGTAGTACAAGCAATTCTGATCATAGATCTGCCACCCAGGTGTGTCTAGTCCATTACTAGGCTGAGCAGTGAACAATTAAATTATGTCCACCTGAAAAAAAACATAAGGGGTATGTATGGCATTTTCTTTTCAGACCAAATTTATTTTTATCTACAATCTTCATGAACATTTACAGGTATATAGGCCAAGCAATTCCGATCATAGATCTGCCACCCAGGGGTCTCTAGTCCATTACTAGGCCGAGCAGTGAACAATTGAATTATGTCCACCTGAATAAAAACATAAGGGGTATGTATGCCTTTTTTTTTTTCAGACCATTTATTTTTATCTACAATCTTCATGAACATTCACAGGTATGTAGTACAAGCAATTCTGATCATAGATCTGCCACCCAGGTGTGTCTAGTCCATTACTAGGCCGAGTAGTGAACAATTGAATTATGTCCACCTGAAAAAAAACATAAGGGGTATGTATGCCATTTTTTTTTTCAGACCAAATTTATTTTTATCTACAATCTTCATGAACATTCACAGGTATGTAGTACAAGCAATTCTGATCATAGATCTGCCACCCAGGTGTGTCTAGTCCATTACTAGGCCGAGCAGTGAACAATTGAATTATGTCCACCTGAAAAAAAACATAAGGGGTATGTATGGCTTTTTTTTTTTTAGACCAAATTAATTTTTATCTACAATCTTCATGAACATTCACATGTATGTAGTACAAGCAATTCTGATCATAGATCTGCCACCCAGGGGTCTCTAGTCCATTACTAGGCCGAGCAGTGAACAATTGAATTATGTCCACCTGAAAAAAAACATAAGGGGTATGTATGGCTTTTTTTTTTCAGACCAAATTTATTTTTATCTACAATCTTCATGAACATTCACAGGTATGAAGTACAAGCAATTCAGATCATAGATCTGCCACCCAGGTGTGTCTAGTCCATTACTAGGCCGAGCAGTGACAAATTGAATTATGTCCACCTGAAAAAAAACATAAGGGGTATGTATGGCATTTTTTTTTCAGACCAAATTTATTTTTATCTACAATCTTCATGAACATTCACATGTATATAGGCCAAGCAATTCTGATCATAGATCTGCCACCCAGGGGTCTCTAGTCCATTACTAGGCCGAGCAGTGAACAATTGAATTATGTCCACCTGAAAAAAAACATAAGGGGTATGTATGGCTTTTTTTTTTTCAGACCAAATTTATTTTTATCTACAATCTTCATGAACATTCACATGTATGTAGTACAAGCAATTCTGATCATAGATCTGCCACCCAGGTGTGTCTAGTCCATTACTAGGCCGAGCAGTGAACAATTAAATTATGTCCACCTGAAAAAAAACATAAGCGGTATGTATGGCATTTTCTTTTCAGACCAAATTTATTTTTATCTACAATCTTCATGAACATTCACAGGTATATAGGCCAAGCAATTCTGATCATAGATCTGCCACCCAGGGGTCTCTAGTCCATTACTAGGCCGAGCAGTGAACAATTGAATTATGTCCACCTGAAAAAAAACATAAGGGGTATGTATGGCATTTTCTTTTCAGACCAAATTTATTTTTATCTACAATCTTCATGAACATTCACAGGTATATAGGCCAAGCAATTCTGATCATAGATCTGCCACCCAGGGGTCTCTAGTCCATTACTAGGCCGAGCAGTGAACAATTGAATTATGTCCACCTGAAAAAAAACATAAGGGGTATGTATGGCATTTTCTTTTCAGACCAAATTTATTTTTATCTACAATCTTCATGAACATTCACAGGTATATAGGCCAAGCAATTCTGATCATAGATCTGCCACCCAGGGGTCTCTAGTCCATTACTAGAGCTATGTTTACCAGTATACTGCATTGTAACTTTTATTCCTATATTCTATTTGTCCTGCTTTTTGTTTAAATGTCTATAATGACTTGCTTTTTGTTTTAATGCTTTTAATTTGTCCTGCCTTTTGTTTTAAATGTCTATAATGTCTTGCTTTTTGTTTTAATGCTTTTAATGTCTCATGTAAAGCACCTTGAATTGCCCTGTGGCTGAAATGTGCTATATAAATAAACTTGCCTTGCCTTGCCTTACTAGGCCGAGCAGTGAACAATTTAATTAATTAGTTAGACTCACCACCATGCACTGCAGACAATCCTATTTAGTCCATTCCTAAGCCAAGCAGTGAACAATTTAATCGTATGCTGTTAGTTGACTTCCCGCCGGCCGGTGTAGCAACGGTACTATTCAAATGTAGGCCTACACACAACAGGCTGCCTGTAGGTTGCATCCAACTCGTTCTATTAATACATCCATGATCCAACTGCGCACATCCCGAACCTCGACATTCTGATTTGAACTTTTCCCATACGTCCCTCCATAACCATTTTAGTCTAGTTTTTATTTGTTGACGAAAATGTGAATAGATATAGTCATAGTTTTTGTCATCATACATTCATTTTTATTTAGTTATCGTCTCGTGACGATAACCCAAAAAATGTCGTTGACGAATAGTTTTCGTCATAGTTCTCGTCAACGAAATTAACACTGATACACAACCTAGCTTTACAAGGCATGTCTATGAGATATACATATTCTATAGACCCAGGACTAGGTGGCGGGACTACATCTCTGCACTGGCCTGTGAGTGGCTAAAGATTCCCCAGGCAGAGCTGGTTGATGCTGCCAGGGAAAGGGATGTCTGGGGCCCCCCTGCTGGAGCTGCTGCCTCCGCGACCCGACCCCGGATAAGTGGATGAAGATGGATGGATGGATACATATTCTATCATGGGTTTACAAGGCATAGAGATAAACAGTGAGTGGCATCAGGGTTAAAGTGTGCTCTGTTGAGTGTGGAATAGGTAGTGGACGGACTGTATTGGCAATCATTTAAAGGCAGAAAAAAATCACTATGAGCGCCGTGTCAATATTTGAGCATTGCCATATCTTGTTGACTGTGCCAGCCGTATAATGGCCCTCGCTACGCTTGGCATCACTTACTATTGCATTATCAGCTCTTTACAGGAGCAATCAGGTAACGCTGCGCTCCTCTTTTTGGCACCTGTGTAAATCAGAAAACAAGGAGCCTCTTTCACCCAGAGGAGCGAAAAAATGAAAAACGTTTTTTGAAATAATTTAATTTAATTTAATTTCAAACCTCATACTCGTGAAGCACTCATTTACAGTGATGACAAGTTCACCCAGAGACACAAATAACAACAAAACAAATGCGATATACAACAACAACAACAACAATAATAATAATAATAGTAATAATAATAATAATAATAATAATAATAATAATAATAATTAAAAACAGTTATAGGTCGAAGAACATACTGTAGGTCTAGAGCCATGGATTTAAACTCTGTGACTGGAGGAAGGACCTCCAGCTTTAGAGTCTGTTGTAGAGTATTCCAGGTATAAGGAGCATCATGGGAAAAAGCATTTAAACAGTACTGGTACTTACAGTTGAACTAGTTATTATTTTCACAATGAACGAGTACGGACTTGACATGTTTAAACATGGCATCAGTACTGTATATTATATCAGAGATTCACAACAAAACCTCTTTCATGAGATGGGTGAAACTTCTGCTTCTCTGTCCCTTTGTGCATCCTGTGGGATTAAAATTAAAAGAAAAAGAGTCTTTTAGAAAGCTATTCAAACACATCTGGATTCAATGACTTCAGGTTTGATCTCACAGACTTGCGTAATGTGGTTTAAATGTACTCATATTTTGTACTTGCCCCAGTTTATGAACAATAATTCCAACAGCTGACAGCACAACCACAACAAGTAGCACATACACAAAGACATAGAGCAGCTGATCTGAAAAGACAGAACAGAGGCTGGTAAGAATCATAACATTACTGACATAATAACAATCATGGGACATTCCAAAGGAACAAGGCATAGAATCTAAAACTAATGTGATACAGTATAGAACCATTTGTAACAGTAGAAGAACCCTCTGAAAATAGGTTCCAGATAGAACCCCTTTCAGGATTGTAAGGTTCTGTTTGGAACCCTAAATGGTTCTTTCTGACCTGATCTATTATAGGGTTCCACTACTGTTGCATTGGTTGTACGGGCACTGTATTACAGTAGCACTCTTTTTCTAAGAGCGTTCTGTATTATTTCCCACAGCTGTCTGCCGATCTCAGCTGTAATGACAGTGAATACCAGTTCAGTGATAATCCTCGCAGTGTTGATTAGCTGAGTTGAATGTGATGAGGGTGAAGAATCGCTGAAGAGCTTTTTTAAACATACCACTCAGCCATCTGTATCCTTCCCCGGATTCACTCACTACAGCCGGCTGGTTGGGTGTGTTGATTGTGCTCAAGTGCAACACTGCAATTAAAGAGGGGAGTCATTAGAGACAGCCGGAACAATTCAATCACGAGTGCATCATGATTATGTAAAATTTTACGACGAATGGAAGTAATGATTTGAAGCATTTAGGCCATAAATACCTTATATTTGGGTTATGGTTAGGATTAGGGATAGGGTGAGAGTTGGTTAGATCTTGAAAGCAAAATTTGTCGAAACACGATTCAGCGCCGTAAGAATAGCGTACATCTATCCTTACGGCCGCCGAGATTGTGAGGCGGGAGACAGGGCGCAATCAGACTAGACTGATATAAAATGTCCACTTACTAAAGTGTGATTGGTTGTGAAGTATTTGGTGGAGTGTGTTGCACTTGAGTAGGTCGTGGTCGTACAGGCCTCTACAGGAGCAGGGCTGATGCAGTGGTGTTCCCACAGTGGCCAGCAAGGCAGTCCGGCACTCTGCAGCTCCGGACAGGAAGAGCGCCGGGTCCAGGAGGAAGATGCAGTCATCATAGCTGTGGTCACTACACGGCCGGTCTTCTGTAGACCAGCAGGAGGACAGGAGAGTCTCCAGCCCGGCCCTGTGGGCAGAGAGAGGGATGTTTCTATGCAGAGCAGATACTGACAACCACACAGACGCACATACTGTCCAACAACAACACGAGTAACATACACAACAAGAAGAACTAGTACATTGTAAGTAACTGCACATTGTAATTGCAAAACAAATCATGTACGGTTCTGTTTATTTGGGCAAATTACTGTAAGTTACAGGCAGGGCCAAATAACTTCTGTTCCCTTGTTACAACTCATTTTAATGAACCTATTTGTATTGATGACTTGTTGACTATTGATACAGTACAAGCCGCTGCCCATTCATGAACCTATTCTTAACTGAAACCAGATGTCCTCTCTATACAGGAGGCCTTTATCAGGCTTAGCCAGCAAACCTCGTTACTGTAGTTGAGTTCAGACCATGTCAGACCTGCAGGGCGAATCCAGGAGACAGCTGTCCAGATTCTCCAGACATATCCGCTCCTTCTCCGCCTCCTCCTCTCCCCCACAGGAGCCGCTGTGCAGCGTGCGTTTGACCCCGAGGCAGGCGTGGTCTCCAGGCTCACAGCCACACAGTCCGAGCCCCTCTGCCTGGCTGGGCTCCAGACCCCTGTAGAAGGCCTGGGTGGCCTGGCTACAAAGGCTGCTGTTGCAGAGCCTGGCTGAGCAGGTCTGGACCAGCGGAACCAGCTGCCGGTTGCACACCTTGTCATGGACGCAGAGCAACATCTGCTGGAGGCAGGACCCGCCACGTTCGTACCCCGGGAGACCAGGATGGAGACCTTTAAGGCCTTGGTCTGCAATGTGTGGAACGGTGCCATTAGTTGTGTTGTGTACTATGATGTGTGTTTATGAAAGAACAATTCACAGCCCCAACGATGGCCAACAAACTACAACTAACACAAACAACCAACAGATGTTGGCTTGTGTTGGGTTGGTGTGCTACTCTATGTCTGTTGGTTTGTGTTGGAATTATTTTTTCCCCGATTCAACTTGCTCGATCAGTTTTGTTGGATTTGTGGTATTTTTGATAGATTTTCTAACAAACTCCAAACTATGGTGTAGCGTCCCCCGTTTCCATAACAAATTGGAAAAGTAACAGCTATTTTCCCAAATATAACTCAACAACCAATAAGAGAATGTTTGGAATGATGCTGTTTGTTGGTCATTGTTGGGGCAGTGTGTAAGGGCCTTAACACAGCTTTGTAAATGAAAACATATGGACCGAGTTCAATCAGTACCGCTCCTGCAACAGCTTACGAAGCTGTGCTTGTTAACAGTGTTAACACAGAGCTCGCTAGCTAGCTTACGAACCTGTGCTCGTTAACAGTGTTAACACAGAGCTCGCTAGCTAGCTTACGAACCTGTGCTTGTTAACAGTGTTAACACAGAGCTCGCTAGCTAGCTTACGAACCTGTGCTTGTTAACAGTGTAAACACAGAGCTCGCTAGCTAGCTTACGAACCTGTGCTTGTTAACAGTGTAAACACAGAGCTCGCTAGCTAGCTTACGAACCTGTGCTTGTTAACAGTGTTAACACAGAGCTCGCTAGCTGGAGCTGTGTGCTGCTGTTTCAGACATCACGGATCAGAGCTTAAATTTGTCTGTCTATATGACATCCCCCACACACCCCACCATCATTGAGATGTTAATTACTCACATAGTTTTCCTTGATTTGAGAATATATATTTACCATAATCTCTGACACTGTTAACTTGCCCGTTCCCCAGAGGATTCCTCTGCTGTTGCGCTACAGAGGATAGGGGAGATGTTTAAAGAGAGTTCCTTTCTAGAACAAACACAGAATAACCAGAAAGAGCTCTGCAGAACACATCAAATGTAAGCTCCACGCTCTTTGAAGTGTAGTGACCTTCTCCTCTCCTTTCCTCTCTTCTCTCCTCCTTTCATCTCCCCTGGGACAGACAGCAGGCCTGTGAGCCTGCTGAGCCACCGTAGACGTCTCTGGCAGACCCTCTCCGATCAGATAGACCTCCAGCTCCTCATTATGTCAACGTGAATCAGGTGCATTCAGAAAATGTGAATATTGTGGAACGTTCATTATTTTCCATAATTTAATTCAAAAAGTGAAACTTTCATGTATTATAGATTAATTACACATATAGTGAAATATTTCAATGCTGATTGCCTCCATGCCACACTACATGTGAACACACTGAACATACTGTACAATCATGAAGATTAAAACAAAAAAGGCTTGAAATATTTCACTTTGTGTTATGGATCTAGAATACATGAAAGTTTCACTTTTTGAATTAAACGACGGAAAATAAAGAACTTTTTCACAATATCCTAATTTTCTGAGATGCACCTGATGTGTGATGCTCAGTAGTGATGACTTTCCTCTTCCATCCACCACTGCACCCCTGCTCTCTAGCTCCACCCCTGCCTCTCTAGCTCCACCCCTGCTCTCTAGCTCCACCCCTGCCTCACTAGCTCCACCCCTGCTCACTAGCTCCACCCCTGCCTCTCTAGCTCCACCCCTGCTCACTAGCTCCACCCCTGCCTCTCTAGCTCCACCCCTGCCTCACTAGCTCCACCCCTGCCTCTCTAGCTCCACCCCTGCCTCTCTAGCTCCACCCCTGCCTCACTAGCTCCACCCCTGCCTCTCTAGCTCCACCCCTGCTCACTAGCTCCACCCCTGCCTCTCTAGCTCCACCCCTGCCTCTCTAGCTCCACCCCTGCCTCTCTAGCTCCACCCCTGCTCACTAGCTCCACCCCTGCCTCTCTAGCTCCACCCCTGCCTCTCTAGCTCCACCCCTGCCTCTCTAGCTCCACCCCTGCCTCTCTAGCTCCACCCCTGCCTCACTAGCTCCACCCCTGCTCACTAGCTCCACCCCTGCCTCTCTAGCTCCACCCCTGCCTCTCTAGCTCCACCCCTGCCTCTCTAGCTCCACCCCTGCCTCTCTAGCTCCACCCCTGCTCACTAGCTCCACCCCTGCTCACTAGCTCCACCCCTGCTCACTAGCTCCACCCCTGCCTCTCTAGCTCCACCCCTGCTCACTAGCTCCACCCCTGCTCACTAGCTCCACCCCTGCCTCTCTAGCTCCACCCCTGCTCACTAGCTCCACCCCTGCTCACTAGCTCCACCCCTGCTCACTAGCTCCACCCCTGCCTCTCTAGCTCCACCCCTGCTCACTAGCTCCACCCCTGCTCTCTAGCTCCACCCCTGCTCTCTAGCTCCACCCCTGCTCACTAGCTCCACCCCTGCTCACTAGCTCCACCCCTGCCTCACTAGCTCCACCCCTGCTCACTAGCTCCACCCCTGCTCTCTAGCTCCACCCCTGCCTCTCTAGCTCCACCCCTGCCTCTCTAGCTCCACCCCTGCCTCTTTAGTTCCACCCCTGCTCACAAGCTCCACCCCTGCTCACTAGCTCCACCCCTGCTCTCTAGCTCCACCCCTGCTCTCTAGCTCCACCCCTGCTCAAGCTCCACCCCTGCTCACTAGCTCCACCCCTGCTCACTAGCTCCACCCCTGCTCACTAGCTCCACCCCTGCTCTCTAGCTCCACCCCTGCCTCTTTAGCTCCACCCCTGCTCTCTAGCTCCACCCCTGCTCACTAGCTCCACCCCTGCCTCTCTAGCTCCACCCCTGCCTCTCTCTCTGTCACTCACATCTTCTACAGGGTTCATATTGTTAACCCAGTCACCATTCTGAGAGACTCAAGAGACTCATTGACAAGTTTTCCTCCCTCCTCAAGCACAGCTGTTCCTTATACATTGTGTGTGTGTGTGTGTGTGTGTGTGTGTGTGTGTGTGTGTGTGTGTGTGTGTGAGTGTGTACGTTTGTGGGTGAGAGTGAGTGCTGTACCTGTGGTGTCTGTGGGTGACAGAGTGCTGTACCAGTGTGTGTGTGTGTGTGTGTGTGTGTGTGTGTGTGTGACAGAGTAATTGCTGTACCTGTGGTGTCGGTGGGTGACTGAGGGCTGTACCAGTGTGTGTGTGTGTGTGTGACAGAGTGAGTGCTGTACCTGCGTGTGTGTGTGGGTGACAGAGTGTGGAGAGGAGTGTGAGGGAGGCGCAGGGCGGCTCCTCTTCCCAGGCACACAGACACCCATGCAGGCCGGGGTAGTGGCCCAGCAGGGCCTGGACGGTCCGGTTACAGGGCCCCGCGGCCTTCATCTGGCAGCCTCCATCTAGGGCAGGGGACACAAAGGAGGGGGAGGTTGAAAAACAGGATTTTTTTTCTTCTCAACCCGGTGAATGCACACACACACGCACACACACACACACACACACACACGCCTGTATTGATATCTCTTCTTGGCAACAGGTGCTGTGTGTTCTCAGGTTCCATGCTGGTCAACCTACCAGGTCATTAAAGTGAAGGGGTTGGTGTTTATTCAGAGGGTTGGATTTTCATATCTCAGTGACGTACTTTGTTAAAATTACTCATAAAACAAATTGCTGACATTTCTCAGAGAGCTGGGTTTGTGTCCTCTGTGGGAGATAAGCTCACCACAATAACACATTGTGTAAAAACTGCACATAAACACCACAATCTGAATCAAAGTTTATATTTATTGCCCAAAACCACGTATAACAGCTTAATAAATGTTTCATATTATGTTTTGTTTCATCCCAAACGTTTATTTTCCTCCTCAGTAGCAGCTCAGTAGGGTGATGTATTAGCAGGTTAGAGCGAGCTCCAGGCTATAGCCGGGACATTGCGTTTACCTCAGATCACAGAGGGAGCACCTCCACTAAATGTCTAGTTGTATGGATGGATGCTCTCGGGCTTCTGATAGGAGGATATCCACTAACACAACCGCCTCATGGTTCAACTTGGATTGCTGCATGGCTGGAATTGGATCAAACTGATGACATCCCCTGAAGTGGAGATTACATAAAATCTTTTTTTCCCCTTTTCGTTTATTACCTTTACAGATGTAATGGAGAAATGTGTGGTCGCTACTGCAGAACCGTGACAGGCAGCTGTCCGTGGTAGACACGCAGGCAGAAGATCTGGAGGACATCTTGATGCTGGTTATCTGGTTAACAAGAAGTCCTGGAAAATATTACATTCACAAATCACTGTGAATATGATCACACCACCAGCAAACGTTCCATAAATATGAATATTAAACCTTTTCCAAATTCACTTGAAAAGCATGTTATTCCATTTAAACATAAGCCTACAGAACTGCGTTTCATTTATCTCAACAAACAGCCTAGGCCTACTTTAAATAGCGCTTGTAAGACTGGCAAACTGTGGATTATCTTTAACGAATGTATAACTAGGGCCTGTTGTAATACATTTTATGTAATAAGCTCAAAGAGTAGATGGAAAACACCGTTACTATTTTATATAGGCCTATGTGAAAGTTTTATATAGGCCTATGTGAAACATTGCCACTTTGTTATACTTAAAATAGTATTCCTAATAAATAAATAAATACATATATTCGCATGGACTTGACAGTGTCCCAGCTGTGAATCAGTTCAGACGTGCCTTCATTCGCCTACAATGAGGCGCTTCCTGATAACCAATGTGGTAAAAACGCTCTAGTATCACACTAGTATCCTTAATCACACTAGTATCCTTAATTGTATCCTTAATTACAGCCGAGCCTACTCACCAATTAGCAGCGCGCTCTCCACAGCTGCAGTTCGGTGCATGGTAGAAACACCGGCGGTCGTCCCGTTCCCGGTAATAAGCACCACAGCTCGTCCCGTTCCCGGTAAGCACCACAGCGCGAGGACAGCTCCCGGTAGAACACACCCGGTTTACCTGGGGGCGCGCCGCTCGCCATGACGTCATTTGAAAACAATAAACTAAATCCGGGATCCGGTGAGAGGGTGAGGGCCTATGGCTGAGGACCGACGAGGTACAGTAGGGTTTATGTATTTTACAACTATGTAGCAAAGCGATAAACCAGGAAGTGGTCTCAGATAGGCCTATTACAGGTATATCAGAAAATTTGAATATCGTGGTAAGTTGATTATTTTCCGTAATTTAATACAAAAAGTGAAACTTTCATATATTATAGATTCATTGCACATGTAGTGACATATTTCAAGGCTGATTGCCTCCATGTTGCTCCACGTTGATGCAGTAATTTGTGCAAAAGGAGCCCCACCAAGTATTGAGTGTATAAATGAACATACTGAACATACTGTATAATCATAAAGATTAAAACAAAAAAAGCTTGAAATATTTCACTTTGCGTAATGGGTCTAGAATACAGGAAAGTTTCACTATTACAATTCAATTATGGAAAATAATGGACTTTTTCACAATATTCTAATTTTCTGAGATGCACCCAACAGTTGCCACAAAACCTACATTAAGTTTGAATGAATCAAGACGAAAACAAGTAGTAGTAGTAGTAGTAGGTCATCGTTTTATAATTGTTTCCATGATACCATGATGTTACGCGATAGTCTAGAGAGCAGAGAGAGACCAGTGACTGGTCTAACCCACTCTATGGTCAAGATTCCTGCACTAGTACAATGATGACAAACACACTAGTTTTGCTTCTTTTACCATAACATTTCACAAAACACCACATTTCACAAAACACCACAAATGCACACAATTATACTGAATTAAAGTGTTTGCCTTAGAAACACATGAGCAATAATTTAAGTAAAAACCATAATAATGAACAGTAAAGTAAAAACATTCATAAAAGTGAATCTCATCAGAGAGCAGCTGTAGGTAAACACACATCTAAAGAATCAACAGAGTTGATAACAATAAACAGATCATCATAATAAGCACACCAGGGCCGACTCACCGTCAACAGGCAGGCTGTTCTAAAAACTAACACACACACGTAAATGAACAATAAGAATGCTGTGTCCTTCAGTGTCCTTCTCTGCCTGCTGCTGCCAAGCAAGGCCTGACGCCACTTCAGAAGACAAGGGAGAGGGTGTATTCAGGAGACAAGGGAGATGGTGTATTCAGAAGACAAGGGAGAGGGTGTATTCAGGAGACAAGGGAGAGGGTGTATTCAGAAGACAAGAGAGGGTATATTCAGGAGACAAGGGAGAGGGTGTATTCAGGAGACAAGGGAGAGGGTGTATTCAGAAGACAAGGGAGAGGGTGTATTCAGGAGACAAGAGAGGGTATATTCAGGAGACAAGGGAGAGGGTGTATTCAGGAGACAAGGGAGAGGGTATATTCAGAAGACAAGGGAAAGGGTGTATTCAGAAGACAAGGGAGAGGGTGTATTCAGGAGACAAGGGAGAGGGTGTATTCAGGAGACAAGGGAGAGGGTGTATTCAGGAGACAAGGGAGAGGGTGTATTCAGAAGACAAGGGAGAGGGTGTATTCAGAAGACAAGGGAGAGGGTGTATTCAGGAGACAAGGGAGAGGGTGTATTCAGGAGACAAGGGAGAGGGTGTATTCAGGAGACAAGGGAGAGGGTGTATTCAGGAGACAAGGGAGAGGGTGTATTCAGGAGACAAGGGAGAGGGTGTATTCAGGAGACAAGGGAGAGGGTGTATTCAGGAGACAAGGGAGAGGGTGTATTCAGGAGACAAGGGAGAGGGTGTATTCAGAAGACAAGGGAGAGGGTGTATTCAGGAGACAAGGGAGAGGGTGTATTCAGGAGACAAGGGAGAGGGTGTATTCAGGAGAAAAATCCTCCTTGTCATGGTGACCTTCTCTGAGCTGCAGGAGCAGTCTGTCTATGCAGGTTATGGAGGGGAAATGATCCGTCATCCAAGCATATTGTTAGAGGAGATAACTCAGGGTTCCTGTGAAATAGGCCGTGAAATGGGGATTACATTTTGATATGTGGTCTTTAAAAGGTCTTAAAAAGACTTGAATTTAACTTGAAGAAACAGTTAAATTCAAGTCTTTTTAAGACCTTTTAAATACCACTTATATCAAAATGTAATCCCCATTTCACGGCCTATTTCACAGACCTACTGGCAAAGAAATATGAAATCCCAGAATTTTAGCAGTCCACAGAACTCTTGTGTGTGTCTCTGTGTGTGTAAAGGGTGAGGGTGTCTCTGTGTGTGTAAAGGGTGAGGGGGGGTCTCTCTGTGTGTGTAAAGGGTGAGGGGGTGTCTCTCTGTGTGTGTAAAGGGTGAGGGGGTCTCTGTGTGTGTAAAGGGTGAGGGGGTCTCTGTGTGTGTAAAGGGTGAGGGGGTCTCTGTGTGTGTAAAGGGTGAGGGGGTGTCTCTCTGTGTGTGTAAAGGGTGAGGGGGTCTCTGTGTGTGTAAAGGGTGAGGGGGTCTCTGTGTGTGTAAAGGGTGAGGGGGTCTCTGTGTGTGTAAAGGGTGAGGGGGTCTCTGTGTGTGTAAAGGGTGAGGGGGTCTCTGTGTGTGTAAAGGGTGAGGGGGTCTCTGTGTGTGTAAAGGGTGAGGGGGTCTCTGTGTGTGTAAAGGGTGAGGGTGTCTCTCTGTGTGTGTAAAGGGTGAGGGGGTCTCTGTGTGTGTAAAGGGTGAGGGGGTCTCTGTGTGTGTAAAGGGTGAGGGGGTGTCTCTCTGTGTGTATAAAGGGTGAGGGGGTCTCTGTGTGTGTAAAGGGTGGGGGTCTCTCTGTGTGTGTAAAGGGTGAGGGGGTCTCTGTGTGTGTAAAGGGTGAGGGGGTCTCTCTGTGTGTGTAAAGGGTGAGGGGGGCTCACCTCATTGCAGCGTAGGCCTGGGGAGACTGGCAGGTCTGGGCCCTGTACTATGAAACAGGATTACGGGGTATGTCGCTGTGGTAACTTATGTAACTAATCGCTAGTTGTGCTTCCATAGAGCGCTTGTTGTGGTTGTGGTTGTAGCGTAGAGAATGTGATCTGAGAGCGTAGCCTACAGACGGAGAATAGCCTTCTTCATAAACGAAAACATACAAACTAAACATGAGCTCGACAATAAAACGATCTCAGTATAAACAATAACTCAGTAATATAGAAAATAACAAATTGTGGTCCCTGGCGGGGCGGGAGTGGACCGAACTAAACATAATAATAATAATATAACTGACTCCTATTGAATTGAGTCTAATCTATAATCTGGGCCTTCAGAACAGCTTGTTTTATACAGAATAAACTAGGCTTGAGTGTGTGTCTGTGTGAGTGCCTGTATTTTTGTGCATCTGTGTGTGTGTGTGTATGTGTGTGTGTGTGCCTGTGATTTTGTGTGTGCGTGCGCATTAAAAACAGCCTATAAGAATAAGCAGCATCACATTCATCTTGCCTGGTCTTTGGTCTCATACGTCTCCTTAGCTCCAGCTCTCTGGCTGTGACAAGTGGACGGCCGCTGAGGCCTCCCATTCAGTCCTGGGCTCTGACTCACAGGGAAGTGTTTTCATGAAAAGCTTCAAGACTTTCATGATATAATGTGTGTGCCCTTATCCCTTTGTAATGGTGGCAGTGACTACTGTGTGTATGTTGGGGGGAGGGGGCAGAGTCCTGGCATGTTAAGATGTCCTCTTCTCTTCTCTCCATCCTCTCTAGACCAGCTGGTCAGAGATAGGGGACACGTTGTCCATGTTCTGGACCTCGGTGGAAAGACGGCTGATGGTTTTGGCCCGTTTCCTTCCCGTTGGGCTCAGACCTCGGCCAAAACAGCCACAGGTGAATGCCGCTCTGAACTCCTCTCTGAACTTCCCTGAGGGTAGAGAAGCACATTCTCTTTGAGCTCAATGATGAAAGGGGACTCGGAAGAGGAAATTCAGTTTGAAGTGTACATCTAATCTAACGTAATATCTGCTCTACTGTATCTAACATCTAATTTAATCTAGCACATAAATTACCTAACCTGTCTGCCTGCATTTTCCTCAACACCGTTGGACTGACAGCATCATATTTGGCATGAGTATTGGCAGTGGTCCCAGGCAGACGGTGACAGGGGAGAATTTTTAATTCATGTATGTTGGGACATCATCAGCCCTCTGATCCTGTGACAGACTGTGACTAGCGTTCTCAATGCCACCGCTTCTTTGGTTTTTCTCACATTACTGTCTGACTCGGCTAACGAGTTTAACGAGGTTGCCTACCGCAATACAAGCTGAAGAAGAAGCGGTGACATTGAAAATGTTAGTCACAGTCTGTCAAAGAATCAGATTTCAATGGGTATTGCACTGTGGCCTCTCATTTCTGTTGTAGACATCCGTAGGAGGTGGAAACCTTCACATTTGAGATAAAACATCGGAAAATAGGAAAGAAGTTCCCCGGAACACCTTTTACCCTCTTTCTCCTATGGGAAGGAGGGGTGACGCTTTATTAGCAAAGTGGAATTCAGTTCAGTTGTGGAGAATGTGAAGAGCAATTATAATCTCAGTATGGCTTTAACATGACTGGCATTCAGCTTCAAGGTTTGTATTAACTGTAGAGTTTCACATACTGTACCATGTAGTAGGCTACCCTACATGAGGTTCTGAAGCCAACACTGTTCTCACTAAAGAGCTGACCAGCCAGGCTTTCATTGAATGCTGACACAAATTCAACTCCACATTAGATCTTCCCTTGATAAGTTACTTTACGATCATGGGGTTTCAATGGGTTTCACTGTTTCACAAACATTTAATGTTTAGGTTCCATACTGTCCAGCAGATGGCGTAATAAAATCATGAGGCAGAAGTTGAGATGTCTCAAACTCACCACTCAGGAAGTTATAGATGATGGGATTGGCTGCGCTGTTGGCATAGATCAGCCAATGAGAGAAGGTGAACCAGGCATAGACAGTCTCCCTGTGGGTGTTCTTGAATGCCCCAAAGACCCTGTCAGAGACATAAACACATACGGTAGTGTGAGCTCAAGCTCTCAAGTACGCATTTCATTGTATTGTATTGTACCTTGTGCCTTTTATGACAAACACACTTGGATATACTGCAAAAATAATAACTGAAAAAAAAAAAGATTATCACAGCAAAAAATGTTGCTATGATAACCAACTACATTTAGGGGAACACTATTTTGCGATGGAAAATGAAAAGATATCCTGCTCTTATTGGATTTCTAAGCATTTTGTCACTCGCATCCACCCCCAGGGGGGTCTGTAAGATAACAGCCCACTATAGGTGTGCAGTGACCTCTTCATGATGTTGAGGATGCTGATGGGCAGGTAGCAGAGGGCGAAGACAAACAGCACCACGATCAGCATACGGGCCGTCTTCCTGCGGGCTTGGACCTGCCTGACTTCAGCAGACATGGTGGTGGTCCTCATGGTGGTGGTCCTCACCCGGACGGCCTCCCCGGGGGCTGGAGGCTGGGAGGAGCACTTCAGGGACCAGGACCTCCTCTGGAGCCCCGGAGAGGTCCCTGGGATCTGATCCACACACACACACACACACACACACACACAGAGACAACACACACTGATCAGAGTGACTGATTCATCCATTGATTGATTCATTAATCATTGATTCATGCATCACTCAGATTGAATCTCTTGGGCAAGATACATTCAGCCATGTGCTGTGACTAAATAGTTCTATGCTAAATATTTTAAAGCGCCTTTCCAGATGAACTAGAATCTTACTTTATGGCGAATTATATGTTAGAACGCCAACTAACACCTCAGTGAGTTTCTTGTCTTTGAAATTGAGAGTTTAACATGTTTTTTGAATGATTTTTCAAGGTGCCCACCTACATCCATTGTATGACCAAAACGGTGGTAGAGCAATTATCAACTTTCTCAAAAGTGCTAGTTTTGTCAACTTTTTGATCTGAACCATTCTATATGATCATAAGTAACCTTAGAATAGGGCTAAACATGATTTTTTCCCTTTACTTTATGGCAGTTTTAGAGCTTTCAACATTTTAGATAAGCATTCAACATTTTAGATAAGCATTCAACATTTTAGATAAGCATTCACAAACAGTTCTAAAACTACTTAAAACCTCAGCTGTTATACAGTAACCTGGCCTTCGAATACACACCTGTTGGCACCACAGTTTATGGCAAATCTGGATATAGGCCAGGACCATGAGGCACAGCGGAGCGAAGTATGTGACGATGAAGAAGCAAACATGGTAGACCTTGGGGTAGATTTCAGCTGTGGAGAGAGAGAGATACCTCCTGCTTTGACATGTTCAGATCTGACCTTCACAGATACTGTAGTTCATTTATTCATTCATTTTTCATCCTCATTCATTCATCCACTAATTCATATAATAATTGTATATAATATTTTTAACAGCAGGTCCAGCCGTGTGCGATGGCCGAGAGGCATTTGGAGCCATGAACCAATAACCCCAATATACCAACGTGTAAATCACCTGTAGAAGTAACACTCAGCTTTGATACATTATCATCATGTTATAGGATTGTGAGCAATAATATTAAAAATGGAAAGGTTCTTTTTTTGTGTTGAAAGGGGACAAATACTTTGGGACACATTTTTATGAAGTTTATAGCTTAGTTTAGCTTAGTTTATTGAGTTGAAACAGGACAGTGTGCACATACATTAGTTGCTTCGGTTAAATCAAGGAGATGCTATGCACCAGATTTAGCAAGGAAGCTAATTTCCAGCTGCTATCTAGCTTGTTTGCTCTGTTTACGTTGTGGAGCAGTCCAGCTGGTGTTAAGTTGCCTATAGCAACAGTAAACAATGGAAAATTATTTCAGATTGCGGAGGGCTGAAAGCAATGCAATTTAGAAAAATATAACAAACCCATATTTCTGACAGGTGCATTGCAGTTGTATAAAAGCAATAACACACAGAGGTCCACACAGCCGTGCCGATAACCACAATAAAGCACTCTTTCTTGAGTGCCATTGCTTAATTACAGTATATCATTATAATATAATTGTAGTCATACAGTACCAACACAACCCTGTTTAAGCTGGATGCTTCTGCCTAGTGAATAACTGATGTAATCGCCTTGACAGACTGATTGTCAAATACGGAAAGTTCAAATGATACAATTTGAGAAGCATCACTTGAACATTTCACAGTGAGAAATTACTATTTTCAGGAATTAACTAACAGTGCAAGGCCAGCATGCAAAAAGCATTAGACTCTGGAATATGTAGAGAGTGGGTCGTATGCCCACCTCCCTTGTTCTCTGTAAAGCGTATTGTGTTGCCTCTGGATATGAAATGCGCTATACAAATAAAGCTTTGATTTGATTTGATTTAGACTCACTGTTGCAACACCAGCTTGGCAAATTGGCTTGGGTGAAAATTAGCTATGCAAACTTTGAAAATGTTCTCATGTCAATACGAGTCAAAGCCCTAAATGTTGGACTGAGAGAGATGTGCACCTTTTACTCCTGAAACTGTCTGTGACAAAACTTCATGTTGAAAGCACTTGCATTACACACTGAGAGTTAGGAGTATTTCAAATGTTCAATTACTGCACATAAATTCAATAACTGACATGGCACCACCAGGTAATCACATTTTTACATAGCTTCTATAACATCCTGACCTGGCGCGTTATCCACTACCCCACAGAGGATCTGGAGAGTGTGCAATGGCATCGTGGTTTTATTTTAGTGTTCTAGGACCACTGCCTCTTGTGGTGGCAACATAGAACTGCGGGTCAACAACACGACGGAGGGAGGGAGTGACAACCGGACAAATGCTATCTATGGTGCGCTGGCTTCCAGCCACGCACATAAACATGCAGAGGAACAGATCGCTAACACTGTCCGTCCCTGGTGAAGATGGACAGGAGCACCTGGCCGCATCCCAGCATGCACGCTGCTGTCTGTGTGTGTGTGTGTGTGTGTGTGTGTGTGTGTGTGTGTGTGTGAGTGCATGTCCTTCACTGCCTACGCGGTGTGATGTGCTGCCTCTCACTGTGATAAAAAAAAAGTTTGTTATTGTTAGAACAAGGCTTCAGGTGACATCATTCCTGTTTATCTTGGCCTACTATGAGCTTGGTTTCCAAAGCCTTTGCCTCAAGGTTCCATCTGTGGTTTGAAGTCTAAGCAGCTTATGTATCTCACCGTAACGTGAACAGATGTCTCACAGTCACAAAACATCTTTCTCCCATTATCACTTCATGGTCTTTACAGCCAAGTCAAATAGATGTGATTGGAGCTCCAGGTACAGATAGCCTTCATTAGTGTTTGAAGCTTGGTTAGGTAGCTCCCCTATCTCCCCAGTGATCGTCACCACAACTTACTGTAGGCAGCCCACGTAAACCCCTAGTGCTCGTCATAAATAACAACGGGCGAGCAGGCAGCCCCCCTACCTCCCCAATGCTCGTCACACACAGTGAACAGGCTGGTCTTGTTGGTGAGTTCGGGCAGCAGACTGCTGCACTCCATCACAACGGCCTGCGGGATCATGATGAGACAGGACACCACCCAGATCAGGACGATGCACTTGCGAGCGCGCTTGGCCGTGCTCTTGAACATCAGCGGGTGGCAGATGGCGTACCAGCGATCCTGGGCGATGCAGCCCAGCGTGAGGACAGACACTGACACGGAGATCGTCTGGGGGTGGGCAGACAGGATGGTTAGGGTGAGGTCGTCTGGGGGTCGTCTGGGGGTGGGCAGACAGGATGGTTAGGGGGAGATCGTCTGGGGATCGTCTGGGGGTGGGCAGACAGGATGGTTAGGGTGGGGTCTACCTGCTGTAGGCAGACTCGGAGGACAGGACAGTTTGTGTCAGGTTAGGCCTACCTAGGAGGACTTTGGGGGACAGAAGGCTCGTTAACACACATGCCTACCCGTTAACACGCACAGTGAGGAGGATAGGCTGTGGGAAACAGCAGTGATGGACAGGACAAGCAGGCAAAATCTAGACCCTGCTGTGTGTTTGTGTGTGTCTGTGTGTGTGTGTGTGTGTGTGTGATGTTTATTTCCACCAAGGTGATAACAGCAAAGTTTCCAATGCACAAAGTTGCTTTCGCAGCCTGAGCTCATTAAATAATCTAATTAGGAAGCACTCATGGTGTTGTTGTGGGTTGATGAGATACTGGATGTGGGAGACTGAAAGGAAATTTATCTAAATCACTTAGTGTTGAAGTGATTGAAGGACTGATTCATTGATTAGTTGATTGACAATGCCAGATGAAGTACTGCACCTGCTTCACAAGCTAGCTAGTCATAATCAATTAATGGATTCAACGTAATGATGACCACCACATGACCAATGTCGGTAGAATTTGTTGTTGGTACAGCATGTGAAGCTTAAGCTATCAGTAAAGCTGAATATTTAGAATGATGTAGCCACCTTAGGCTTACAGGGCTGCCAAGTCTTACGCATTGAGCGTGAGACGCACGCGTTTCAGCCTCTTCTGACGCTCACACGCTCACACACCACAGAAATGACCAGCCCCTACATACTTCAGGCCCGTAGCCAGGGAGAAATGACCCCTCCATACTACAGGCCCATAGCCAGGGAGAAATGACCCCTCCATACTACAGGCCCATAGCCAGGGAGAAATGACCCCTTCATACTACAGGCCCATAGCCAGGGAGAAATGACCCCTCCATACTACAGGCCCATAGCCAGGGAGAAATGACCAACCCCTCCATACTACAGGCCCATAGCCAGGGAGAAATGACCCCTTCATACTACAGGCCCATAGCCAGGGAGAAATGACCAGCCCCTACATACTACAGGCCCATAGCCAGGGAGAAATGACCAACCCCTCCATACTACAGGCCCGTAGCCAGGGGGAAATGACCAGCCCCTACATACTACAGACCCATAGCCAGGGAGAAATGACCAGCCCCTACATACTACAGGCCCATAGCCAGGGAGAAATGACCAGCCCCTCCATACTACAGGCCCGGGTGGATCGAACAAATCGAACAGGGCAAAAGCCCCCTCCCCCCCGGCCAAAAACTCGTGCGACAATAAAAAAAATATCTGTCACCCCCCCCGTCAACAACTATCGCGACAATCAAAATACAAATTATCAACCCCCCCCCGTCAACATCTCGCCACGCAAGTGCCCTCATTTTTCACTGAGCACCTGCCCCCCAAAATGTCTGTGCACGCCACTGCAGTGAAGCATGTAGTGATGGGTCGATTCACATTGCCCAAGCCTGGATCAAATGCAATGAGCAGAACTGATGTACAGAGCAATGTCTTTGTGGAACACAGAACGCTTATCTCCGAGCCACAGGTACAAATATTCAGATTATAATAGATTTCACAGCAGAGTGAGACTTGATGATTACACTCTGCTTCCCGTCTCAGAAAAGCACATTCACGTATTTACGGGTGCCCCATTGACTTCCAATCACCATCAGTGAAATTATGGTCTCTGTTTCAGGTTCATGGTAGACAGACCACAAATAGGTCTACATGTCCAAAATAACACACTACCCCTTTAAGTTTTTTTTGCGCATATGATGTTCTATCACGCTGTACAGAATGATATTTATAAAATAAGGCGAACTGTAATAATCTCAGCAGGGGATTCGGGCGGTCTGGAACCGTTAAAAGAAGGGAATCAAAAGCAAAAGTTTGATAAGTGGCACCAGAATCAGCATGAGGTCTCATCATCAAAGGTCTCCCTGCTGTGAGAACTAGAGTCTAGACCTTTCTATGTTCACTCTGATGTACTGTACATCCTCTACTTTCATCTACTTTGTACTTTCTCACTGCTGTAACCCCCCCCCCCCCCCCCCCAACATGGAAATCAACATGGGTTCTGTGTGTGTGTGTGTGTGTGTGTGTGTGTGTGTGTGTGAACTAGAATGTTGCCCTAGACTTCAGAGCTATTGACTGAACATAACATAACATAACATACACCAGCTCAGTGGGAGGCAGTGGGAGGATGTGAGTTCGATCCCCGGCCGAGTCATACCAAAGACTATAAAAATGGTATTGCCTCCATGCTTGGCACTCAGCATCAAGGGTTGGAATTGGGGGGCTACATCACCAAATGATTCCCGAGCGCGGCGCTGCTGCCCACCGCTCCCCCAGGGGATGGGTCACATGAGAACTAATTTCACCACCCTCAGGTCGGGTGTGTGACAATCATTGGGACTTTAACTTGACTCTATAAACAACAGGGGGAGTCACAGGCTCTGGGTTGTGATCATCTTCTTCTTACCTGTAGATACGGCAGGATTTTACACAGGGTGTTGCCAAAGAACCAGGTCTCTGTGATGTCCACCAGCAGGCTGGCCGGGAGACACATGATAGTGACCAGCATGTCGGCGAAGGACAGGTTCACTATGAAGTAGTTGGTCACTGTGCGCATATGGTGGTTTTTCCACACTGCAAAACAAACTGAACACCAAGACACAACCCGATGACTGCTGCTCCCGTGAACATATAGAACAAGTGATGGCCAGGCCTTTGACCACTAAGGGGTAGATTGGCAGGCATTTGACCACTAAGGGGTAGATTGGCGTGTGAATAGGATAGTGAGTTCAGATGGCTCAACGCACAGTGCACTCACTGCAGTAAGAACTCATCTCCAGGGTGGTACAGTAACATGCACCTGCGTAGCAAGGGGCCAGTGCACAGAGAGCACATAGAAATGCATTACAATCTCCCAGACAGCGCATCATGCAAATTAAAGAAAGTAGCCTAAATGCAGGCTACAGTATCTAGATAAATGTGTTTTATCAAAATATTCTTAGGAACATTTTTACCTTACAAACAAGGAGTTATAAAGCGTAGGATAAAATCCCAGTCAAATATTGCCTCAAATATATTAGCATTTACTTAAGGACATCAGTAAACTGATTCCCATGTGAAGTTAATGGTATACAGGGGTACATAGTATTTTTATGGACATAGCAAAGTACCCACTTCTTAACCACCACTGATGTACAACAATTTCAGCAAGTGTGCTTGTGCTATTATAGTACCAACTTCTTCGGTCATCGTCACTGTTGATTTCTTTTAATCCAGTATAACACTGCTGAAAGGGTAATTAGTAGGAAATGCTAATGAACCTCATTCCATAGTCAGTAGGCTACTAATCTATCCTGCTCTGGGTGAGAGTGTTATGGAGGGAATAACGAACTGACAGACACATGATCTACTTCTGATTCTTAAGACTGGAATAATAAACTGAAATGTATTTCAAAGGTTAGGATAGCCTGGCAGTTTCAAACCATACAATACCTTGTATCAGTTCTATGCCTTTTATAAATTCAGAATTGGTTGAGATTTTTGGATTGATGAAACAGTATGCATAACTCCAACTAGGATCTTTATGCATAGAATATCAAAGAACATCAAAGCAAATGACCACATGGAAAAAAGAGAAGAGAAAACGGAAACAATACGCTACATTCAATTAACACATGACTGAACATCACCAACACTTACCTAGTGTGTTCCCAATGAGTGAGACGAAAAAAACGACTATGTATACAGCGATAAGAACCCACTCATACTGTTTGGGATGCAAATACTCTCGCCAGATGTACTTCAAAAGTTCATCGTCCTCGTCCATGTGTAAATGAGAATGCAGTTGCGTGCTGCTGAACTGATGTGAGGGTGTAGAACATTCTTCACACTTCGAGTTTACAGTGACTCCAGACATCCTTCAAAATGTTGAGATAGGGGTCCTAATACGGAGTCCATACAGCTTAGATCGAGCCACGCGTGTCTGGCGGGCAGCGCTAATTGCTCAGAGCTCTGAATGCTTCTGCGTGACGCATCTCCGGAACAGAGCGGCGAGACCAACCAATTAATTATAATAACATGAACTAGAAAAATTACATTTTCTGAAGAAAATGTGTGTGCATGCTGAAATCAGGCGTAATATGTAGCTTTAGGCAGGCTACTAAATATATTTAATACAATTCAAATGTTTAAAATAGCTTAAATAATTTAAGATGAAATGGGTTAGCTTAATAGGTGTGCAAATATATATATGCCAGTGTGGGAATAGTTGTCTTCATTAGGATCAATGCACCTGATAAAGTGGGAATAGTAGCCTATAGTAGGAGAGGATGAGAGCTCCTATGGTGAGCAGGTTATTATTGTTTATTGTTGTTGGCAGTAGGTCTAATGTGTGTGTTGCTAATAAAAATGTGTTATTTCAAATGTTTAGTTGCGCTCCTAAATTTCTGTGCTCCTAATTTTTTTCATTTAGAAGCACATGTGCTCCTAGTGAAAAATGTTAGCGCCCTGCTGAAATGTGTTATTTTATCTCTACATGTGAAAGGAGAAAAACTGTTTTGCCCTGAATTAAATGTGAGAATTGCATTGCTGATGTTGATTGTCAGATGCATTAGTTCTAGTGAAAAACATGTGTGATGATAGTAATCACCATGATGAGTGATGAAGACACAGCTATCTGATGTAGGTTGAATCCCTGTCTCAGTCACACACACTGAAAGCAATCAATTAAATTTCATACAGTCTCAAGTTAATATGGACTTCATATTGACATACAGTATAACACATGAGAAAAGATGTCTAGCAGCCAATACCAACACCAACACCTTCCAATAGACAATTCTGTGCATAGCATGGCTTTAACTTTACTTGAACAACTGTGTTAATAAAAACATACATGGTATATTTCCCAGAAATAGTCACCTTTTATTCTGTTTTCATTATCATAACATTTCCAACACCATAGCGATGTCATTGCATCTCCCCAAAGACCTATCAAAATGAACAAATCAGAATTTAGTTTCAAGCATATTTTGCTTTGCTTATCAAGCAACTCATAACACTGTAGCAAAGACAACATTCCAACATTGAGCATATTCACCAAGCTGTGCAGCCCACATGTACAATTACAATAAAACATTTAAAACCTTTTTCATTTGAATTCAGTCCACATTTTCATATCACTTGTTTTTATGAATGAAGTTCCCCACTCTTTGTATGAACTTGCCCAGTTTATTTTCATGGTGACTTTGTGTGGGTTGGCCCACATGGTTGTGAGGTTCACTGGCAGAGCTATCTTTAGTAACAAGTGTGTTCTTAGGTTTGACCTGGGTGTGTATACTAGCAGACCCTGAGTCAGTGTGTGAGGGGGACAAGGGTTTTTTATCAAATGCACAGAAAGGCTCAAATCTGCTGTACAGTCGGTGATCACTCCCTCGATCCCTCGATCGCCAGTTTCCCGATGTGAGGCTCGTCCTCTCGTTACACTGAGCTCTTGTATGCTGCTGCTGCTTCTGTGGACTCAGGGACAAAGCTATGTCTGGAGTGCCCTGTTGTAGCTCCTCAGTGCTAAAACGAGGGGCTGATGATTTCCCTAAATCATCTGCAAAGTGGTTTCTGTCCATATGAAGCTCAGAGGGAGGTCTGTCTGAGTATCCCTCTATTCCAGGACTCCCCCTGTGTTTGGAATGAGACGACACCTCCTTCTTCTCTGGTATGTTGAGCAGGGAGCGGAGTTTCTTGGAGCCGTTCTTCAGGAAGCGTGGTGAGTTCACATTGGTGGATTTGACATCCAGGGCTGCTGCGGACACCGTTCTGGAAGGAGGCTCCTGCCACATGGACACCGACTGGCTCTTTGTGTCTGTGACGTTTTTAACGTCGTATTGAGACGCCGATCTCTGATCCTCTTTCAGATTTGATCCATATCCTCCATTTTGGGCATTGATACCAGATCTGCTTCTCTCAACCTGTCTCCTAGCGATGCCCCCATACATGTGACTTGAGGACTCCCTGTGGTCTCTGTAGTCTATGTTAGACTTGGGGTCGGCCACACTGTGCCGCTTGTGCCAGTTGTCTTGGAGTATGTCAGGGTTTCTGAATGACGGGCCCCCCTTGGCTCTACCCAGGCTGGCGTATGGACCGAAGCCCATGTTACCCCTGGGATCATCCAGAATCAGCAGACTGCGTCTCTTCAGCATGAACTCTTCCTGTCTGGCTCTGCTATCCATGGCTCCTGCTGGATTCCACTGCATGGAGGAGTAGTATTGGCCGTTGTTGGGAACTGTGGAGTGGTCAGTCTGACGCATGGAGGATGAGGAGGTGTTGGTGTAACTGTTGTTCTCCGGTTGCTCTGGGATGGTGGAGTTAAACACTATGGAGGACCTGACTCTGGAGGGAATGTAGGATCCAGCTTTGCTGTCCGACGGTGGTTCATACTGGTCCAGGTAATCACTGGCCTCCCCTATGGGAGCGTCTGTGTTGCTGAGGTAGGACTCTATCCTCTGCGTGCGAAAGAAGGACTTGGACACACGCTCCAAGGTCGGCATGTTCTGCTTCATGGAGATGACCTGTTTGTCGATGCCGTGGTAGGACTGGCGCATGTTGTGGGATCTAAACAGTTGATTCCCCTGCAACTGTGGCTGGTAGTCCTCCACAGCATTGGAGTACTGAATTCTTCCATTGTGATAACCTCCATCCCCAGCCACGTTCCAGTTGCTTGCTCCAAACCTGAGGTTCTGTGATGGGATGTACGGACCTTCCTGCCTTTCCCCGGCATAGCTGTGTCTTTTGAGGAAGTTTGCAGTCTCCAGAGACTGGAACTGCTGGATGCGGCTCTGAACACTTAACCCGGGGTTGGGCAACCCAATGGTTAGCTGCTGTTCAGAAGGCCTGTCCTCCATCTCTCTCATGCCCATCTGCCTCTCGCAAGCCTTCTTGTAGACCGTGTCCAGCGTATGCCTCAGAAGGTCCTTCCTCTCAAAGGTCTGGCCGGACTGGGAGGCATACTTTCCCAGTCCAATTCCCCTGCTCTGCCTGCAGCTGTCTGACAGGCCCTCGGAGGGACAGAGCACTGCTGGCACAGTAGAGCGGGCGTAGAGTGTCCGGAACTCCTCATCGTAGGACCCCACCAGCTCGCCTTTGATCACCTGGACCATGCTCAGATGGATCTTCTCAAAGGACCACATGAAGCTAGGAGAGACAGCGAGAAAGAGGACATTGATTACTACATTATCTCATTGTACTCATTTTCATGAGTGGTAAATGGACTGCAGTTATATAGTGCTTTTATCCAAAGTGCTTTACAATGGCCTTTCATTCACCCATTCACACAACAATGGCGGAAGCTGCCATGGAAGGTGCCAGCCTGCTCATTGGGAGCTATTTGGGGTTCAGTGTCTTGCTCAAGGACACTTCGACATGTGGACAGGAGGAGTCGGGATTCGAACCGCCAACCCTACGATCATTGGACGACCCGCTCTACCTCCTGAGCCACAGCCACCTGATAGTCATTTTCATGAGTGGACTATGCAGATCCTAAGCTATGTTAGGGGAAGGATCCTAGGCTATGTTTACACTAATATGGTTTTTGCATAACTTTTGCTTGACGGCAAGCCTCACAAGTGGAAACTTTTGAAAACTTTCAACACCCAGTTTTAGTTTGAATACTTAGGATTGAGTATTCAAATTGTTTGAAACTGCTACACTTGCAGCCCCACTCCTTTTATAGGAAAATCACCTTTTGCACTTAAAGGAGTAGTAAAGGGAAAATGCATGTTTAGCCCTGTTTTAAGGTTACTTATGATCATATACAATGGTTCAGATCAAAACGTTGACAAAGCTAGCATTTTTCGAGAAAGTTGATAATTGCTCTACCACCGTTTTGGTCATACAATGGATGTGGATGGGCATCTTGAAAAATCATTCAAAAACATGTTAAACTCTCAATTATGATCAAGTACATACTGTATGTATTGACATGAATTTCCCCTGGTGAATAGGGGCGGCTCAATTTATATCGTGACACTACCTTAATTACACTATCATATATACTTAGTGCAACAACAGAGCAACAAGCCTAAATACTAAGTGTAATAAATAACTAAGCATAGAAAATGCTTCTTTAAACGGCATACGGGAGATTGCAATACAATGACTGTTTTTTCAATCTCCATTTTAAAAGGCATTTTCAGTTACATCACCCATGATGTAATCAGCCGGTGCCACGTGAACAAAGAATGAGACAAAACATTTTAACACGATGTGCTATACATTCACGGCACACCTCAGCTTCTACCCCTCCCTTTCAACCCCATTCCATTTACCTGTACGATCCGTACATCACTGTCTGACAGTCAACCAACAGAAACCTCTGCTCCATCGCTCCATTGAACCTGGCTCCCGAGCGGCAGAGGTACTCCTGGCCTTTCACGGTGCGGACCCTCATGTTCTGTATGTACCCAAGGACAGGCATATCATGTCAGACAAGCCTTAATAAAACATTTCCTTGTCATGCAAATACCAACTAGTATCTTTTTTGTCACCTTAAAAGTGTATGAGGCCATTATTTCAACAAACTGTGATAAGACGTGGTAACCGCACCAGAGACAGATAGCCTACGGTGTGTCACACAGTGAGCAGTTACAGCTCAGAGTGGGCATTTTTGTACTCCGAATTGGTTTGAACATTGAATTGTGAATCCCATTAATGCTACCCATACCTAGAAAATATGTTTTAAAATGTGATGTCGCCATTGTACGTTTTATTTATTTATTGTGCCTTGGCTGTAAGCCAGCGCAGCATGGAGAGCAAATGTCCACAGGTAGAGTAGTGGTGAGAGCATTGGACTCCCACCCAGGAGACCGGGGTTCCCGGTGGGGATGACTTTATGTTATCATCAGTGTAGCTGCTTTAGCCACTGACCGCTACCATTAATGTTATGGAAGCTGCTGCTAGTTGTTGTGAGCCCATGAGCTAACTGGCTATCCCGCTCTCATTGTGCTGGATTAGCATTGGAAGCATTGGAACTGATGTGTCCAGGTGACAAGACCCATCTGTATTTATCAGACATTACCGTCCTACCAGTCCTGCACAGAAACAAGCCAGCCAATGCACATAAGCCAGGCTGGACCTGGCCTGGTTTTCTATAAGCGCTTAAAGGGTGTGGTTGGATTTCTAGCCAACCAGTAATCTCTTTCCAACCAGTTATTATTACCCCACCCTGTTAAAGTGAGAAGAACAATTCTTTGGTGTTGTCCTGCTCCCATTCCCCAGCATGTAGGGCGGGTATACACACTGACATCACATACCTGCCATTACAGGAAAACGTAAACACTGTGGGAAACAACTGGAACCGGTATAGCCTAGAGTATGGTGCTGACGTCATGATACGTGACCTGGCTTGCTGTACAAACACCTTTGTTGTGTTTCTTCACTCATGAGATGGTGTACAGTTACTGGCATAGTGGAAAGGTGCTACTGAAGATGTCCCTATACACCACAGAGGTTGGTTATTTCCTGTCCTTTATTCTACTAAATATAAATATGGCATAATAGTCAATATATACCGGTGTCTTGAGAATAATTCTTGACAATACAGAGTAATTATAATAATGCATTTCATTTAAAAAGCACAAAGTGCATATTTGAGTCTATCTGGAGTGCCATTAATTTCTTATGATCCACATCTTGTCTGGTGTCTGGTTCTGAGGGTGAGGAGGGCATCTGGGCACATCAGACATCAGTAAGTCTGGTTCTGAGGGTGAGGAGGGTATCTGGGCCCATCGGTACGTCTTCCACATAAAAGTTGTCAGTTGATACAAAGGCGGAATGGATTCCAGTGAAACTAAAGCATCACTCACCCTGAGTTTCTGAATGTGTACGCCTTGGTTTTCAGCCATTGAGAGGAAACTTTGTAAATGAAAGTCATCCAGAAGGACGTACACAGGAACCCCTCGTATAGAGGCCTCCACCGCCTCTTTAAATATATCCACATCGGTGAAGACGTCCATTACTATGGCTATGACCTATCGGGACAGACAGGGAGAAGAAGAAAAAAGAGCATAAAGTTGCTGAAGAACAAGATGATTCATGCATGGAATTATATATTTTGCAATTTACTAGGCCATGGAAGTATCCACATTAAAAGGTTTTAATGAGGTTCACAAAAGTTGAGGGAGAATAGTTAACTATTCTCTATATAACTAATAGTTAAATAATTGCACTCAACCGGTACAGTATCTCTTGAAATGGAGCATGTAATCCAAAGGGAAGTATACCTGATTGAGAGCAGTCTGGGTCGCACTCAAAAAGAGATCTTGTTCAAAAGGCTCTTTTCATGCTCATATTTAATTTCCCTCACAGAGGAGCATAGACGTTTGGGCAACTAGGCATTCATCAGTATGTGTTGTTTGCGTACGACCCAGACCGCTCTCCTTTAACTAGAAATAGAGCTCAGAGAGAACAGAGCTCCGCCCATAAATGCATTTCATGGCTCTGTGCGTGTGCATGTGTGTGCGAGCAGGACATGTTTGGTATTGCTGCATTCGTTAGATCAAGAGCTCTATGCCAGTCCAAACCCTGCGTCTCTGTGACCTTCCCATGTCCAGATATGGCTGTTTCAATTCCTCCCAAAGTCCAAAAAGTGAATGGAGGTGAATGGGCATGTTTGGGTGGTTCGTGGACCCGCCCTGTGAGTCAGATCCACTCCAAAATATCTAAGTTGGCTGATTTCTCAGATTCTAATTTGGCTCATGCGACACCCCTCCACCCCTCCACCCCTCCACCATCCACCCCTCCACCATCCACCCCTCCACCCCTCCACCTCTCCACCCCTCCACCCCTCCACCCTTCAACCCCTCCACCCCTCCACCCCTCCACCGAGTTTCATGCCAATCGGTCTGGTAGTTTTCTGTGTAATCAAGGTCCAAATAATGAATGTCATGTGCTTGTACCTGTCACATGAAGGACAGCAATCAAGGCATACAATCATAATTCCTGACTGGTCAGTGTGCTAGGTGCCTTTCTTTTCATGAAGGCAGGTTGTAAAACCAGATTTGTCTGGCCCTTACAGCCACTCCCTTACACAGCCATGTGAAACAAGAGAACAACCAGGGTGTGTAGGAGGGAGTGAATCTGCCCTCAGACAAAAGGGATGTGTCTGTTATGTTCTGTAAAACACAGCGACTGACAGCTTGGTGAGTTTCTTATTCTGATACCAGCCTCACCTGTCTGGCATCCTGAATGTGTTTCCGGATCACCTCTTTGATGGTGGGACTGTTCAGTCTGGGGGGGTGAAAGAGCAGATCAATATTGGTTTGCAGTCTGTCAAGCATGACCTCTGGCCAGCCCAGTTCCAGGTCTGGAGTCTCCACATCAGAGTGCACAGGCCAGTAGGTCCCTGTGGACGACTTGTTGTCTGGAGATCCGTCCATGTCCTCTGTTTGATTATTCATGCCCGCTGTCGGCTGCTGCGCGTTGGTGGTGATGAAGACGAGCTCATCTTCAGACAGGAAGCTGCCGATACGCTCTCCCTTGAGGAACTCTTGGTAGCTGTCCTTGCCTCCGCACACCAGGGAGTCGATGGCCACGCGATAGGCCTCCTTGTAGTGAGGCTGGATGTAGTCCTCTGGCCTGGGGTCCCCTCTCAGGGAGGACAGCAGGGACAGCTGCTGGGACTCCATCATGACTGTGACTGACCGCCCAGTCTCACACTCTCAACCTGGACATTAGACAGGAGGCAAGAAGACAGGTGAGGTGTTGGTACAGAGCAGTGTAATAGGACAAAATGGATACTTCAGTCATGCAACTTTTAACTGATACTGTATCTTTTTTTAAACTTTTTAGCGAGAAGCATGGTGAACAGGTATATAAGATGAGTGTTTCATGATTCAGATCCAAGTTTACTATGACTATACCGGGCTGAATGAACAGTAGCATGGGGAACTGTCATGCAACGTATGTGTTAACAAGCGTGACTCGCCGTGGGCTTGTTTAGTGAATCCCAGAGCATTCCAACACCAGATGTTGTGCCGAGGTTTTGACAAACGAGCGTGTCTGGTGATCAAGGAACGCTGAGCCCTGGCCCGGCCCACATGCATGCAGCCCCAGGCCTTCACAGCAGGCTGTTTAGGATTCATAATGATCAGAGGCAGGGTTCTCACCCGCACTAAGCCCTGGCGCACATCATCCCTATCCTCATCCGCCTGTACTGGCTCCCGGTCAAATCCCGCATCACATACAAGCTCCTCCTGCTCACCTACAAAGCCCTCCATGGCCTGGCCCCCCAGTACCTCTCCCATCTCCTCCACCACTACACCCCACCCAGACCTCTAACAAGGACCGCCTCGTCAGGCCCACTGCTAACCTCAAGACCTTCGGGTCCAGAGCCTTCAGTGTGGCAGCCCCCACCCTCTGGAACTCTCTCCCCCAGGACATCCACTAGTCACCAACCCTGGACAAGCTGCTCTCAAAACCCACCTGTTCACCTCTGCCTATAAATTATAGTTCTTACTGTTCCATGTTCTTACTGTTCCATGTTCCTACTGTTCCATGTTCTTACTGTTCCATGTTCTTACTGTTCCATGTTCTTACTGTTCCATGTTCTCTGTGATGTCTGTGCTTTGTTTGTCTCCCTCCTGTAAAGCGACCTTGGGTTTATGAAGGGCGCTATATAAATTAAAGTTATTATTATTTATTATTAGAGGCACGAAACATAACAGCCTGCCTGAAAAGCAACGCACTCCTCATTCAAATACTGTTTACTGGGATACCTTTGAAATGTTCTGCAGATATTGGCAGATATCAAAACCAGCATGTTTTATTAATTTTGTTGTTTGACAGATGTACTGTAGGCCTGTTATTGATTGATTGATTAATTGATTGATTGGTTGATTGATTATTTTATTGATTGATTGATTGATTATACTTTATTGTACCCATAGGGAAACTAATATTCAGTCTTGGTTCAGTCTTGTGATTCCTGATATGAAGACATCTGCTTGTCAGAATGTGTGAGTTGTGGGAAGCATGCTGTAGGCTCCTCTTCTCTCCTCCCCGGCCTGCTGAGACCTGCTGACTACCATGACAGTAATCCAGCCCTCGTAACGTAACTGGGCTCTTCTGAAAGCTACAGATCCTGTTGACTTCAGAGATTGCTATTTCTAAATGCACCTCAAAACCTGAGTGATTTTCAGAGGACGCACAGGTAAATTGTGAGTGCCCAAGTTGAACAAAAGAAGAAGATGTATATATATATATTAACACCAATTTTTTACATTTGAATTTTATTAGAAATTATTGCTATTAGGTTCCTTTATCAATATGAACTATTTCTGCCATGCGATTTTAAGATTACTCATTCTTGTTGTACCTTAAAATGCATTTGTCTGCAAAATGTTATATTGTACATAATAATAATAGTAATTTCAAATAACATTACTCAAAATGGATCTCCGTTTGCAACCAAACTCTTCATATTATCTCATCACTATGGGTATGTTGGGAATCATGAGTTGTTTTGATGCTATATTTTATCTTAAATCCGGCACTGAATCTTCTTGAAGGAGTTCAGAGACAGACAGTAACCAGGTGTGTGAAAATTATTAGTCACCAGAGACAAGTTTCTGAAAACATCCTGTTAACCCAATACTTATAATACAGCAGACATATGACACGTCATGTTCATGTTTACTGCACTTAAAGGAGACAATCACAGAGATGGAAACTTGAGTCTAGAGAGACATTGAATAGTGTATACTGAGAAAGTAAACACAATACTCCAAATCCAGTATGTACTGAAACCGGGCTGGTAAACAGCTCATCCTGCTTTTCTGCATGTCTGTGGTCTGTATGGGAGGCTCTGCTCAGCTGTCATCAGCCCTATATGAAGTAGATGCATATCGATGAGCCACTTGGTTCACAGCGGCTCAGATCAGAGTTACTCTCTGTATATGATAACCACCATAGCAAATGAGCTGTCAGTAGATGGTGGCCCTTAAGCACCAAAAAACCTCATTTGCATCATTTCATTAGAGAACAGCTCAATCTGGGGGGCCTTAATACACTAGGCTATTAGAGCGATGCAGACAGAGGAGGCTGTTACAGACCCAACACTAACTAGGGGCGGCTGTAGCTCAGTTGGTAGAGCGGGTCGTTCAATGATCGAAGGGTCGGCGGTTCGAATCCTAGCTCCGACTGTCCACATGTCAAAGTGTCCTTGAGCAAGACACCTAACCCCAACTTGCTCCCAATGAGAAGGCTAGCACCTTGCATGGCAGCTACCGCCATTGGTGTGTGAATGGGTGAATGAGAGGCCATTGTAAAGCGCTTTGAGTGCCGCTAAGGTGGAAAAGCGCTATATAAGTGCAGTCCATTTAGGGGAGGATGATGATCAACACAACAAACTAAGAAAATGTTGACTTATCAGCAAAACGTGCTACTGAATTTTAATTCTCATTCAAGTGATAATTGACATCCAAGAATATACATTGGACCATATGTGTCCTCTTTTAAGCTGGATTAACAAGCAACAGCCAAGACAGTTTCAGGGAGTTTAGAATAGAATATTTGTTTTGAAACTACCTTCTCGGTTCTTAAACTACATTTCTGAACATGATAAAAATGTTTACAAATGTAAAAACAGAGATGTTAACACACTACTTTACGGTGTGAGACTGTTGTGATGTCATGATGTCATGATGTCATGTCTGTGCTCCAGGATATCTCAATGAGTCAACTTTGGGAGTGATTTCTTGACTGAGACATCTTATGATCTTATGATGAGAAATATTGCCTATGTACAGTATACAGTACTGTGGTGAGGAATAAATGGTAACCAGCAGTCCAACTCACTTCTCTCTCTCTCAGGAAAGCCTCAAAGAATTTGTCATTTTTACAGATGAAGTCATAATTAAGGAGGGTGTTTTGAGAACTTCAGTCATCGAGACCACTATGCAATCCTGCTGACTGTTTTTTTTGGTTTGTGAATAATGCATCAATGTACACTGCTGTCATACAGTATGTGATTAAAAATAGTCAACGAGGTACAGTATGTTCTTGAACTTCATAGAGAGGTTATATGCTGTCTTAACTCCTTAAAAGCCCCCCTGTTGCAATATCCAACCCTTTATTGTGTATTCTATCCATCACGCTGTGGTGAACTAGCCTCAGACTGTGGAGTCTGTGGAGAAATAAGGAGCAGATGGTCTTGAACAGGCACTACTTTACCTAATATAATACACCACTGCACTTTATTAACAATTCTGCCTTAACATGTACAAAAGTCTGATTGTAACATTCCATGTAGTTATCAGATTATTAGTATTATTCAGAAAAATAAACATAACAATCCAGTTTGTGCGTGTGAACCAACCGGCCTTGTTATATATCATTGCTCAGTCAGTTCATTGAGTCCTTTGAAAGCATACTCTACATTCCAGTCACAAGAGTTGACACTACAGCACAAACTTACTTTGAGAGTGTGGGCTACAGTAAAATCCCGTTCAGTATTCCACATAAGTCCTCCTTCTGCATGTTTGAATGTGTTCACCTTTCTGCACTTGAGTCCTATTTCAAGAAGCGCTGCGCCTGTCTACCAACTGAAAACGCAAAGATAAGGAGGTGTCTCGACATGAGAGGCTCTGGGTGGATGGAGGGTGTGGACTCCTGTTTTCACATGCAAATGCTCTGAGCTCAAATCATGTTCTCAGGTCACAGCCATAAACCTGTTTAGGTAACCAAACCACGCCCCTCTCTTCCTCAGGAGTTCAAAGTCCAGCTTGACAATAGAGACATCCAGATAGACAGCTATCTTTTTGAAATATGAAATGATAGCAAGCAACTCTGTGTAAGTTTATGAATTGTTTGTGCTGTGCTGTCTGTGCTGTTGTGTTGTGTTGTGCGTTGTGTTGCGTCATGTTGTGTTGAGTGGGTGTTGACAATATAGACATGCATCTGGACCTAAAAAAAAAAAAAAAGAATCATAATAGTGTTTGTGTTTTAACCACCACATTGTGAGGTGATGCTTGTCTCTGCCTCTGGATTAAGATAATGTGCACAACCCATAAATCCAGGCTTCTGCCGAACTGGTTCAGAAAACACAGACACAGTCCCTCTCTACACGTGTGTCACAGGAAGAATCCACAGACTTGGAGGTCCTCTGGCACCATGTTTATCACAAGTCACCCACAGTCCCAAGAGAGAAAATACATGGAAACAACCTGTAAACCCTCAGGAAGGCTGAAGACACGCCCCTCGCCAGCCAGTGACATCACATGTAGCGAGAGGTGCATTTCCTCCAGCAGGTGGACTTGCAGCTCGGCCACCAGAGAGATGAGGACGGCTCGGAAATTGCACTGCAATCAGGGTGGGAGGGCAGATTTGGTTTCTTTCACAAGCGGTTTTCATTACAGTATGAATACACTTTGAAATGTATGAGGTGACTTACAAGTAAATGTGCGTAAATAAAGATTAAATAAAAAAAATAAAAAAAAGAGAGACCTGCAAATATCAATTACATGTGAAAGGAAATTGTAGTAAGGGAGCGGAATGAGGCTCTTATATGCTCTTGTATGCTTGTTTGATTATAAATAACACAAAACTCACAAGTCAGTCTCGAACCATTTCACTCAACTACAGACTGAGGACTTTCATTCAGATTGTGTTGCTTAAAGTGAGTTTGAGAGAAAAACCTGCAGAACCGACCCAAAGTCTTGAGGGCGTGGGTTTGTTCAGGTTTCAACTAGTCTGACTCAATGGATGGAGGTTTTGGGGATAAGCCTTGGATTCGTTTATTACTGCCCAATCAGTGGCAACAGAATTTAATCTGATTTGGCCAACAGTCAAGGACCCAAATGTTGCTTTGATTAAAGAGTCTTCCTGTGTGCAAGCTACCTGCATAGCCAATGTGCCGGAACCTTCCATTTTTATAGGGATGTAACGATAACCATTTAGTGATAAAACGCGATAAAATGTGATTACATCTATCACGATAAAATGATCACTAAAACCGTGTTTGATTACAATGCTTTGAAAAACTCACTGTAAATACATATATATACATATATAGTGACAGATTATCACATAGCGTGACATGGACGTGTGAGTACCAGGCTACACACCTGTCATAATGAAATACAGGACATTTGATTTGATTAACAATGGCGTGACAAAACACCGATTGTTGCAAAGAAGAATGAGTCTCCTGGCGGGATCACTTCAATCACCACCTGTTGTCATCCTCCTGTCCTCCATTACTGGAATGAGTCATCTGAATGGGTATAAAAATTGAGTATTTATCTTAATCAAAACCTCATTGTCAAGGGTAGTGTACCTGTGATTCTGACATTACAGACAGTAACACTTTCACTCAAAGCTTTTGGGGAACACAATAGATGTACCAAAAAGACATGGTTTTCTCTTCTGGTGTAGCTGAGATGCCTCTGGCCGTTCATGGAGCTGAAAGGAGCTGAATGGAGCAGCATTGTTCAGCTCTGCTGTGGAGGAGGGCGAGGCTGGTGACGGTATGCAGACAGACAATCCCTGGCAGTTTCTAGCCCCGAAGCCCCGTCACCAGTGACTCAGCCTGGGAAAGACAGACCCTGAACTGTGGTCATGTGTGTGTGTGTGCGTGTGTGTGTGTGTGTGTGCTTGTGTGTCTCAGAGCCTGCCTCCTGAGCAAGCCCAGGCAGGACAGATGTCATTCTAGATATCACCTGGCCTTGGCTCTGAGGACTCAACCCAGTGCTTGAGATCAGTTAGGGTGTATTACAGATCCAGAGATATACCTGTATTTAAAATGTTTTAGTACAATTGTATTTATATAGCACCTTTTGCAGAAGAGAACAGTCATCAACGTATACAAGCCCCCACCAACAGAGCTGCCTGCATCGTCACTCCCATCCATGACTGCACCCGCCATCAATGCAGGAGACTTCAGCTGTCAACACACTGATTGGGGTTACACATAACACCTAACGGAGTGGTACTGATCTGGTACTGATCGAACGGGCCTCCAACACCGATGCACTGCTGCTGTTTGACCCTAAGGAGCCTCCAAGCTTCTCTGCACGCTGGAATACCTCCACTAACCCTGACCTGGCCTTCGCCGGACTCAGGGTGGTCTGCGGGTGACAGTGGGGCATCCACTGGACCTGGTTAGACGGTAGGAGAGAGAGAGGCACTAGGGAGGGGGGAGGCAGAAAAGGGTTAGTAGCACGCAGAGCCATAAAAGCAACACAGATATTAAAACAGAACATGCCAGTTGCAGGGCAACCAGCATCTGTATTCACATCTAAATATACACACGGTGCATAACAGGATACATACCGATGTATACAGAGGAATCACAAGCAGGCAAGGCCTACATGGCCAGCCAATGGTGGCCTGCAACCCAATGCACCAATTCACCGTTGCTCATGTGTGTGATGACAAACAACAGGTGTATCCAAGTGGCCCACACATCCAATCACACACAGCTATTGGTTAATGCAGACTATGGTGTACGATGATCCGGGGGTAGTTGCACACATTTGATGGGGATGAACTACTGTATCTCACACTGTATGTGCATGCAGATGTGGGATGGTTGCAGAATAATCATGGTCATGATGTTAAACTTAATTAAACTTTATTTATTTCAGACAAGGACTGCAGCTCAAATTGCTTGATATATAAAGCCTGGTAAAGTAGGAGGCAGTAGGCCTTCATCAAATAGCGAGAAAAACTACAGAGCAGCATCAAAATTAAATATTTAAACGACCTTGGGTTCTGATTTTGAGTTTGTTTGGGATATCTGAAGTTTGAATGTTGTTGGTAGCTTTTTTACCCTGTTGCATTATCTATGATCCCAAACAGGTCTTTCATGTCTTCACTTATTCATGAACGCATCCTTGACAGGCATTAACAAGAGCTGCTCTGGTGAGAGAAATAAAGTGAGAGAGAGAATGGGAGAGAGATAGAGATCAGAAGGTATGATTCACTGTCACTGTAATAAAACATATCTGCAAAGCATATAAAATATTTTATTCAATATCGGACCAAAGCACATTTTTCTAAATTACCCATCAGAATTATCAAATAATTTATCAATTAAATTCTCCACTTTCCTCCATTCATTCACATCATCTTCACCTATTATCCTCTTTCCTGTTTATATGTGCAATATATTGATTACTATGTTTTCATTCCATGATAAATGGAATGAAACAGTTTTCTCTCACATACTTGTTCAATAGAGGTCAGGGTTGAGCCCTCACCAGATGTCAATAAGTGCTCTTTGATTATATATTAACGCTCTGTCTCTATTTCGCCAATTCATATTCCCAACAAGTTAAATGTGAGTCTCGAAGGCCTCCTCCATCCGCAGCCTGGTGGGGGTACGCACAGCTGGAGCCGTGGGCCTCAGCTCTCTCTCAGGCATGGGGCTGGTGGTCCAACCCCCAGACTCAGGCCTCAGCTCTCTCTCAGGCACGGGGCTGGTGTTCCAACCCTCAGACTGAGGCCTCATCTCTCTCTCAGGCATGGGGCTGGGGTTATAACCCTCAGACTCAGGCCTCATCTCTCTCTCAGGCATGGGGCTGCTGTTCCAACCCTCAGACTGAGGCCTCAGCTCTCTCTCAGGCATGGGGCTGGTGGTCCAACCCTCAGACTCAGGCCTCAGCTCTCTCTCAGGCATGGGGCTGCTGTTCGAACCCGTGTTCCAACCCTCAGACTCAGTCCTGGTGGGATGCGTACCTGCTCCTCTGCCCAGAATGGCTTTGGTTTGGTTTCCCAGCTGCAAGAACAACACAGTAATGTAAATGGTTATGAAGTAGGCTAGTTTGTTATTCTGATGAGAAAAGAATTTAAAAATAATTTCTGGTGAGAAAAGAAATGAATTGTATTGGAAAGCTGTGTTTGGAAATGTATTTAGGGGCCGGGCAGCCTTAGCTGTCAGTTCCTGTCATATTTCCCAATATTCTGAATCTGAATTCTCTGAATGATCTCTGAATTCTGAATCTATTCTGAATTTTCTTCTTCCTAGGAAGTCTGTCTTCCCATTCTTGAAAAGATGACCAAGTCTCACTCATTTTTGCTTGACCATCATACTGTATACACTTAACATCACTGACATACTGTACACGCGTTAATTACCAACAGTGACTCCTTATCCTCAGAAACATATCGTTTGTAAACAGACTCAGATCACTATTGACCCCTACCTTGTCATTGTTGATTGACAACTCCTCCATATATTGCCTGAATGGGTTGCGATGATACTCTTCCTCATCATTAACATCATCATCTTCAACCATCAGTCTTGGACTAACAGTGACGGGCCTGATCACGCCAGGCTTGGTCTGGAAGAACATCACAGTCTTGTCAGGTTGTCTTGTGTTAGCAGTGCAGGCCATTAAAATGTGTATCCTGGTAAACTGTAGCTTATACAATGAACGAGCAACCTTGGAGAGTTCACATCAATTAGGATGTAATCAATTAGGATGTAATCAATTAGGATGTAATCAATACCTTGTAAGCATCCAGAACTTTCCTCTCTGGTGATTGTAGCTGGTATATTGCCTGCAGAAACAACATACTGTATTTAGAAAAAGAAGGGACAAATATGCATATTACATAACGAATAAAATGCTGATTCAAGATTCAAGATTACTTTATTTTGTCACATGTAATGTATGGTGTACAGTCACAGTGTACAACCAGGAGTGAGGAATGACCACAGAGATGATAGAGATATTGCATTAGACTCATTGATGTGTCACAAGTCACAAAGACATATGAGTTGTTTGGAGGCATATACTGTAACGATTCTCATTCTCATGTATGTTGTGTCAGTTATTGCCTAAGGGAAAGAGAATACTCACATATTTGGTTTCTCGTCCCAGTGATCTTGGTGATGATGTGAGTTTCTGTGTAGCAGTGAAACAGAACCACAAATTAGGAAGACTAGTTCAGTGATAAGAGGCTGGTCTCTGCAAATAGAACATCATGGTCAGTCAATAAGGTTCTTCTTGCTCCAGTAAGAGATCATGTGTGAATTGGTGTAGAAGATCTAGGGTTAGACCCTAACCCTAACCCCCAGACGACCCTCCAGGTGAGAGGAATGCATCACAAGTCGCCTGAATCCCATTATCTGTAGCTCTCTGACAAACTGAATACAGTAATCACTGCTAGTACCCTATAATACACAAGGATATTATGCTTAACACAACATAGTGAAACAACTTTTGTATGTTGCTATCAACAGCAGCATTGCACTTGACCAACCAACCAACGGACAGCAAAGTATAGTGCTGCTGGTCGCAGCTAAAAACCTACGCACAATGAAACATGATGCAATTCACTTACGGTATTGGGTGTGAATTCTAAAATTCACAGTAAAACCACAGACACACACACTGGAGAAGGACATGAAGCAACCTGGGCAGTCTGCAGGTACTGTGTGATGATATCTTTAGGAGGTCAGCTTAATATAAGTAATTGACTGATTCACAAACAGAGTGAATGGAAACACATTTTGTAGCCTATGTCTGGAGGAAATGACACATCGTTATTTAAAACTGACTTCAGAATACCACTGATCACTTACTAATCAGACCACCAATCACAGCTCAGTGTGTTATTAGTATCAGACTATTTCATCCCTTTCCATGAATAAAGTCCAGTAAAGTAAATGTGGTAAAGCATGTACAGTACTTTATCTGCACCTCTGTAAAGTCCAGTAAAGTAAATGGGGTGGGGGTTAGAGCATTACCTTAGCTGCACCTCTGTCTAGACGCTCCCTTGAGTGTCTGAGAGCAGGAGAGGGCTGGCGCTGACGAAGAGATGAAAACATGGAGACAGAGAGAAACGGGGATGGACAGATGGATGGATTGAGAGAGGGAGGGACAGAGAGATGAAAAGATTGAGGGAAGAGATAAAGATGGAGAGTCAGGAGCAGAGAGATGAGACCCGAGAACAGCTCAGTCTGCTGGTGGAAGATGTTCTTCTTTCACATCAACACTGATCAATTACAACTTGAAAAGATAGAATTTATTATGAATTTGTGATACACAGATCGTGTTCTACACTAAAACCCTCATGTTTCAGCCATAGGCCTCTGTCAGGGTACATTATGCCGTGAAAGTGGATTAGTAAAACAAAATAGCAGAATGTAAACAAAATTGGAGACACTTGTTATTTCAGTATTCTGTTGATTATTCATGTCAAGTTAGAAGTTACAAAGTTAGAAAATATAAATTGATCTACAGAAATGTATTTATTTATTACTTTTCTTTACAGTCTTTTCAAAACGAAGCATGTCTCCGAAATGTGATTTAGAGTGTGTAAAGAGCGACGTATTGACTCATTGTGGGTTAGGGTTAGGGTTAGGGTTAGGGCTAGGGCTAGGGCTCACCATTGAAACAGGGTCTTCTAGTACTTCATCTATAACGGCGTACAGCTCTGCTGACTGCTGCCTGAGCTGAGCAGGGGAGCACATCTGAGAGATACAGCAGAGAAACGTAGATATTATAGTTAGATATTATAGTTAGATATTATAGTTAGACAGAGCCGGGCCCACAGTCATCCACAGGTCAGCTCTCCGAAGCGAGGACCAAACAGTTTTTCTTCACCGTTAATTAAGAAGAAGGTATCTGAGAAGGACTTGTTTCCTCCAGTTTAGGTTTGGTTAAAGAGGACATGTTTTAGCACGGACCTCTCCCTCCCTTTGTCCCTTTGAAAGCTCTCCAGAGATCAGTGAAGACTGTCCTCGCTGTAGTTATTGTCCTTACCTTGACGTGGGGGTCGTCTCTGTCCAGCCTGTCCAGGGAGTCCTGCGTCTCGCCCTCCCTGTCCACCTGGTCATCTATGGCCTGGGGAAGCAGCACGGGTTCCCATGAAGAACAAGAACCAAGACAGGGCAGAGAGATCCAGAGACACATCAGACACATACAGACACCGGGAACAACTTTGTTCTATATTGATCTGAAATGAGTAAAATGATTGGTTTCTGGTGGCGGGATTTTCACACGCTAAAGTCACATGATGCTTTCATCTGTAGTTTGGATTCCTTTCAGCACAGAACCTCAGAATGTTCCAGATACCATTCTGTCTGATCCGGCGCTGCATATTCTGGTTCCTGTTTCATTAAAGTACTTTCAGTATTTCTGAGAGCAATTGAATCCGTCCGAATGCTGTCCTCTCCCTCTGTCTACAATCCAAACAGCTGACTGAGGCTCAAAGTCATGTTGAGTCATGTTTAGTCTGATCTTTTCATGTTGAGTCATGTTTAGTCTGATCTTTTCATGTTGAGTCATGTTTAGTCTGATCTTTTCTCTGGGTCATTTCTCTCTGTCCTGTTTCTCAATTCTGAGTCAGTATTTCAGTAACACAGTGATAACCAAAGTCCTTATGCTTTTAATGTCTCATGTAAAGCATTTTGAATTGCCGTGTTGCTGAAATATGCTACACAATTAACCTAGCCTTGCCTTGCCTTACACAAGAGATCAATATACCCAGCAGACCTAGAGGAGGCCTTGGATTAGAGGCGCTGAAACGCTCTGGGCAGATGTGCAAGGATCCAGCAGCGTGGATCACAGGCGTGTGCTCCTGACAGTGTGTCGTTAGCTGGGTGTCGTTAGCTGTGTGATTGGCCGTGTCGTTAGCTGGGTGATTGGCCGTGTCGTTAGCTGGGTGATTGGCCGTTGGGATCAAACTCAGCTTACCTGCTGTTCCAACAGGAGGGTGTTTGTGGGAATAGCAGCGAGCGCTTTGTAGCTCAGCTTAATCTTGTGTGGCTACAGTTCAGAGAGAGGGGAGGAGAGGAATAATGTAATTTTAAAAAAGCTGATAAACACACATTCTTTCGCTGCCTGTGCTGTGCAGACAGCGCTGAAATAGCGTTTAGTTTGTTGTCATAAGCTGAAGGCATCCAAAACACAACAATCAACACAAGCAGCAGCTCCAATCTGCCACAGCAACATCAAAAAAACTGCATGACAAGAAAGAAATGGATGCAAGGTTTGATGAACAAAGACCAGAGTCCTGCTAGAACCCTGTTAGCTACTGTAGACGGAACTTTGGTGGCACGCCGTTATAAACCCATCATGCATTCTCAACAGCACGTCCGTCAAGGAACATTGGCGGAATAGTTTCCTTGGTGTTTGTTGACGGCAGTCATGCGGTGGCGTGCGGGGGGCGGGGGGGGGGGATGCGGGGTGCCCAGCATGCAGTAACTACCTTTCTTTTTATACCCTCCACGTCGGAGCAGTCTGACAGGGCACTGCCGGGCCGGGGGGAGGGCGTGGAGCGCTGGGACAGGGAGGGGGAGAGGGTGAGAGCGCGGGAGGGGGGCGCCGGTGACGGGGAGAGGGCGAGGCGGTCTGGGGTGGTGGGGGGAGAGGGGCGGATGCAGTTGGGCGGTTCAGGCGAGGGGGATCCTAGGAAGGAGACGGGAGTGTAGCGAGAGGGGGAGAGGCAGTAGGGGAGGAGACCGTGAGCCGGGAAGGGAGAGCGGGACTGCTTGGGCCGCGGGCGGTCTGCCACGCCGCCGTTCGGCAACGATGGCGGCGGCGGCGTCCGCATGCTCCTCCACTGAGACGAAGCTGTGACCGCGGGGGAGTAGCTGTAGACCGGCGGCGCTGGAGAGTGGCAGCTGGAGGCCGGGGTGCCGGGGGGAGGAGAAGGAGAGTCCAGCCTGGGCAGAGAGGAGTAAGCCCGGGGGCCGGAGGAGCCGGAGGGGCTGGAGATTCCTGGGGTGGTGATTAGTTGAGGGGACGAGGGACCCAGCTTGGGGATGGGGAGGGAGGGGTGGAGAAGGAGGTCTGGTGGGGAGGAGGAGAGGGAGGAGTGGAGAGGGGTGTCGGGAGGGGAGGAGGGGAGAGAGGTATCAGAGAGAGAGGAGTGGAGAGGAGGGTCAGGGAGAGGAGGGTCAGGGAGAGGAGGGTCAGGGAGGGAGGAGGGGAGAGGGGAGTGGAGGGGAGGGTCAGGGAGGGGGGAGGGGAGAGGAGCATCGTGGAGAGGGGACTTGATGGTCTGGTCCTTCGTGTCGTGCTGTGATTTAATTGGTGTGGGCTCAGGGGACGGAGAGCTTGGTCTCACAGCAGGTGAAGTGAGGACCGGGCGTGAGATCTGAGGTTCAGGAGACTGGCTGGGGGATCTGAGGCTGGAGAAGGTGGAGGAGAGGAGTGAAGAGGCAGCAGGAGAAGGTGGATATTGTTTATTGTGAGGTTTGCAGAGGTCTGGAGAGGAGGGTCGAGGTTCAGACGAGACAGAAAGAGGAGCAGGAGCAGGAGGAGGAGGAGGAGGAGACACCCTGGCTGGAGGAGGAGGTGAGGGAATGACCCGGTCAGATATCGATCTCCTGTCTGACTCTGAGAGTCTGTACGGCGGGGTAAGAGAGGAACCAGGGCTAACGTGGTTCCGAGGGGCAGGGACCACGTGTCCAGGGGGCTCTGCCGCGCACCTGCCCCCACGAGAGTGGCTGAGGGCGAGGTCATGTGTGGAGGCTGAGGTGGGGGCTCTGGAGGTGAGCTCCAGGGGAATAGAGGCCAGGCTGGAGGCCGCAGAACAGGCTTTGCAGGTGTCCAGGCTGAGTGTGTTGATCGGCCAGCAGGGGGAGTAGGGCCTCTGCAGGGAGGAGGACAGGACGGGGAGGCGGCCCTTCCTCAGGATGGCCGTGAGCAGGGAGAGACGCGTGGGAGGAGTCCGGTGTCTGCCCCGGGGGGAGAGGGGGCAGGGGGAGGAGGAGAGGGCGTCTCCGGACGGGTCCATGTGGAGCAGGGTGGACCCCGGGACCAGGGCGTGCCTCCTCACCCGCACCACCTCGGGGAAGAACACTCCGGATCTGACGGAGGAGCAGGGGGAGATGGTACGGCTGAGGGCGGCCGAGGAACAGGGGTCAGGGGTCGGCCATCTCCGGCCCCGGCCCCAGTCATCAGACAGGACAGATTCCCTGGACGAAGCCGGGGTGGGGGACGAGGCCAGGGTGGGGGACAGGTCCGGGGAGTCTGGGGGGCTCGGCCTGTCATCCTGGGACTCACAGGCTGCATTTAGACAGAGACCCCGTCTGACCTCCTCAGAGACCACCAGCGGGGGGCTGGGACTCCGAGAAATGCCCCCGTGTTTGCCGACAGCTGTTTCCATAGCAGCGAGCCCCGAAACAAAATGGAGGGCCGTGTGGCCTGCCTGAGGTCTGATTGGGGGAGAGAGCTGGGGGAGGGTCATGTGACCAGCAGGGGGTTTACACTGAGAAGAGAGACGGGAGAGAGATGACACACTTTCAACAACAGCACATCACTGACTAAATATAACGTCAAACTCTACACTTAGGTAATATATTTTTGCTCTATGTTCTATTAGATGAAGTTACATTCTATTTGCAGATCATGTACTGTTTATAGAGCAGAGGTCTCACCAACCAGGCATGAAGGACTACAGGAAACAAGCATGGACCGTTCCTTGTGCTCTGTGTCTACGTTCTCTTCAACAACATATCCAACCCAAATTGATCCATCACAGAGCCAAAGCTTGAGACATTTCCCTGATAAGATAGCTGTAATTAGCAGCACTAATTACTAATAGTCTTGCAAAATATGTAATTAAGATGGTCACTTATGCAAGGCAGTCAAACTGACAGCCTTGTAATTTCGTCTGACATACATCCCGTTTCTGTCCACTGAACAGCACACCAGAGCAGGCTGACTGCGTTGTGTATTGTGTTGTGTATTGTGTTGTGTGTTGTGTTGTGTATTGTGTGTGGTCATGTGGGTGGTTATTCTGAGGAGGAAACGGTCACCATGAACAGGAAATCATAACGGAATGGGAGAAGTGGCGCTCCAGCAGGAGGACGCTCCGTCTTACCTGAGTTTGAGTTTCCTCTCGACCTCTGTCTTCTGCTTTGCCTTCCTCTGAGTCTCTGATGTACACCACCTCCGCCCTGAACACGCCTCCCTCAGACATCACGCTCGCTTCGCTCTTCCTGTCCTTCAGCTCCGGAGCTGCGAGGTTCTGACGGCAGGGACAGAGAGGGACAGAGAGGGACAGAGAGGGCTGGTGAGCAGGGCGCCGCTGAAACATGAGTAGCCCTGAGCTAGCTTACTCCCAGAGAGGAAGTTCTCGCTCACGCTCTGGCAGGGGACATAATCTGTGACTTGTGCTCTGGTGTGCTGTCTGGCTGAGTGTGTGTGTGTGTGTGTGTGTGGGTGTGTGTGTGTGTGTGTGTGTGTGTGTGTGTGTGTGTGTGTGTGTGTGTGCTGGCAGGGTGTACTGGCAGGCTTGGTGCTGGAGTGTGCAGGCTGACTACCTCTCACACCAGTACATTGGCACCTCTCACATGCACAGACACATGCCACTGACTGAGTAGAGGAAGAGAGCCGTGTGTGTGTGTGTGTGTGTGTGTGTGTGTGTGTGTGTCTGTGTGTGTGTGTGTGTGTGTGTGTGTGTGTGTGTGTGTGAATATGAAGGGTTGAGGGGGCGTCACTTAAAGCTACATTCAAACATTAGTGCATACAGTATGTTAATTATGACCAACCACAAAGCGCTATTATATAATATACATTCCATATTCACAGATATAATCACTTGTTAAGCATCATGCATCTGTGTTTGGACTAGAAATGCAAAGTGCAATACAATAAGTGCTAGGATAATATTATAATTCCAGTGAATGTTATCATTTCAATGTGTTAAGACTGCACAAAAGTACATACTAAAATATGTAATACAAAGCCGATGCTTCCAGAGTGTGAAACGGATTGTTAATATTCATCCATGTTACCGCATGGAGACTCACCAGACAAGCTTCATGGTTGCCTGAACAAAATTGATTTACCAGTGGAGATCCATGTAAAATATTAGCTCAGTTAATAGACCTGGTTCACACATGATCATAAACGCATCAGGGTGTGATCGTTTAAAGGTTGACCCTGCGATGTCAATTACTCTAAACTGTCTTTCATACAAATGTGTTCTATATAGTTGGAGAACCAAATTAGTTTGGTTGCTACTTGTGCAACATTGAGCATTTCTCAGAATTCAGAAATGGCGGCCGCCGCCATCTTGGATGTTGGCCAATTTCTAACTTTTGGTCTTGATGATCTAAAGGGTCGTGTAATACCTCTTTTTAGTTTTTTAAAGCTCTTTTTAGGTTTTAAAATGTAACCATAAATCAGGAAAATCAACTCTATTTATGTATAATTTTACTGGAATGATTATAATTCAGGACCAGTGGGCTAATGAGGTAGCGGTCAGACTCCGGGGGCATTGATCTGCATGCTGCTGACGCACAGCACCATGTCCACTGTTTTTCCCATGACCCGTCCCTCCATCATGGGTCCTGTGGAGGAGACGCTGAGGTCTGTTGAGAATGTGACAGAGATGTTGACGACATCAGAGCTGTACTCCATGTACCTCGCTGACCCGGCACTGTGTCACAAAAATAACTCCAGAAAAGGACTTCCCGCCCCTGAAAACCTCTTTAAACAGATATTGCACGACCCTCTAGGTCAGGGGTGTCAAACTCTGGCCCGCGGGCCAGATTTGGCCCGCAGTGTAATTATATTTGGCCCGCGAGGCAATACCAAATGACTACTAGAGCTGGCCCGCCAGTATTATACAGCGCATTCACCGCTAATACTACAAATCCCATAATGCTCTGCTGTTGTTTTGGCGCGTCAATCAAGACAGGACCCAGAAACGCCCTCTCTTCTGTGACAGTAGTCATAGCAATCTCATACTACAACTGTAACCGTGTTACCCCTTCTTAAAAATGGCGAAAAGAAAGGCAGAAAACAGAAGCTTTACGTTATGTAACGTCTCACTGTGATAGAGACACATTTGTTGACCTAGCCGGCCGCTGTGTTTGCTCTGTTCCTGTTCATTCAATCCTGTCTGCCTTCTTGCCGGCCTGTCTGCCTGCCTGTCTGTCTGGCTGTCTGTCTGCATGCCGGCTGTCTGTCTGTCTGCCTGGCTGTAGGACAGTCAGGGTTTTACAAGCTTCTCTACTGAGCAGATGGAGCACCAACACTTGTGTCTGAGGGCGTATTCACATATGTTAGTGCACACCATTGATGCGCACCAAAAGCGAAAGGGATAAGTGCATATTCAATGTTAAAGCAAAACTTGTTTGGGTCCATATTAAAATTTTCATTTGTTCAATGTTGGCCCGCGACTTTGTTCAAGTTTTAAATTTTGGCCCACTGTGTATTTGAGTTTGACACCCCTGCTCTAGGTCATCAAGATCAAAAGGTGAAAATTGGCCAACATCCAAGATGGCGCCACTTTGTGGATACGGCTTCTTTCAGCTGCCGAGTTAGATTTGAGATGCTGAAACATGCATCCAGCCATTAGAAGTGATTGGGAGGCAAATGTGCTGATGCAATTATGTGCTTTGGTGGGTCTGTGTACCTCATTTGACTCTCTTATAAGCTGTCCGGTTCTCGGTGTCTTTGCACAGTTTTTAATTGGTAAGTTCTGCAGAGTCGGCACAAACGTAAAGGGGAGGATCTTAGACGACCCGCCTAGAGAAACCTGCCAGTGAGAGAGGAGAAGGTTGTTGACATGGTTACGCAAGGTTCTTTTTCACAGGCTAGAGAGGAGAGGAGGGTCAGGGGGGGAGGAGGGGAGAGAGGAGGGGAGAGGAGGGTCAGGGAGAGAGCATTCCCACCTAGGAAGCCCACCTGAGGAGACATCTCTCAGAGAATCTCTCTTATCAACCTGGCTGTTGACCGTTACACAATCACTGGTGCAAATCGTCAAGGAATTTCAATGTTCAGTTCTGCATGACACCTGTAAGCTATAACATGAGTTTGAGTTATGTTAATGTTGTAATGTTAGCATTAATGTTGTAATGTTAACATAACCTACTATTGGTTTAGTAGAACTGTGTGTGTAGCCTATTCCTGGCTAGGTCCACCTACGCTACGCTCAGTCTGAAGAAGACTGAAGAAGACATTCTCCGGAGATGTCTAGAGCAGGAATATCTATTTTATCTAAAACCCTCAAACCTGGCCTGCATGACAAGCAGGTTGTTGCTGCACCAACATCAAATAATACCAGATAATACCAAATAATAGAGTAGTAGCCGTATAATCAATTTATCAAGCACCATAACATATTCACCAACTGTGTATAAGGCCTACAGCGCAGCTCAATTACATAATAACCAGCATCAGCCAGTAGTTGGGGGAAAAAAGAACATCGTAATAATAGATTAGTACTATCCAGACAATCATCTATCTTTTATTTTTCCAAGTTCCAACAAGTACTCTGTCTAGTAGAATTACTGCAAGAACAAATGGAAATCGCCTGAGTACTGAGTGTTGATTCAAGTGAAGCATACCATAGAACAGCGTGCACCGCCAAGGTTATTTCCAGCACCTCCCACATATTCCCTTCATGCTCAGTTTGTTAAACCTATGCAAATGAAACCATCATCTACTGAATAAAAATACCAGAGGCAGTCTCTGGGTCTGCTGTCTTATTTTTGAGTTTAAATACAAAGCAAAGCAGTTGTGTGAGTCGGTTTACCTTGAGCTCGCTGCAGTCTCCCAGGTCAGCCACGCCAGTGAACCAGGCAGAATAACAGTGTGTGTCTTCCTGGAGGAGGATTGGGGATGCTGTAGTCTGAATGGAATGTGTAAGAACAGAAGCGCCATTCACTTTCTGTGAAACTGTGAAGGAGGGAGAGAATAGTCCAGCCCTGTTCACTCTTTTAAAAGCTCACAATTCATGATTGCTGGCACATCGACCAAGCAATGAGGAACATATGCAGACTGAGGCATTTTTCCACCCTTCATTGCCCATAACAATAGTCCTCTTTGTGTAGTTAGCTGATGCATGTCGTCTGTTATCTAAAACAAAATAAATGCATCGATATTCATTCTGTTGCTTTTCTCTGTGAAGAATCAGATTATTTAACTATGATGTCACCTTTGTTTTGACACTTTGACAAAGCACAGCAGGCTATACACAGAAGCTGACAGGCATTGGATGTCACACAATACACTCCCGGCATTGTCTTCACCAACACTAATAACATGCTGATAACACACTAACACTGTACTATAGTACAAATAAACATTTTAGACATACATGACTAATGAACCGATGATCCTCTCTTGGTTATGCGCCTGTATGACTGTAGTTTAGGCTGGACCAGCTACATGAGGAGAGGGACATGACATCATTTCATCTATCTTGCTAACGCTGTGAATAATGTCAACCTGGCCTCCCCTAATTCAAGGTTTGTTGTGACAGTAAATGGACACAGCTCTCATGGCAGAGGTTTAATACCCAGCACCATTTTGAGCCCTTGGCTGGTTCTAACACTACATTCTCAGGGACTGGGGTTCGAATCCCAGTTCCAGCATTTCATTGCTCTCCTACTATCTAATCCTACCTGGTTGACCCCCTCCTGATAAAATCGAGGGGAGGACATTAAAGTGACCCCTGTACATTAGTCTGTGTGCATGTGCAGGGATTTGGTGCATTGTGGGTACAATTAGCATTAGCTTTAGTTATATATATTTCACAACATAGATCAGATGACTCTTATTTAGGTAGTTTGATCATGTGGATACTAGATCAGATGGAGTGTAGCGAGGTCATATACTGTATGTTTTCCAACCATGACGAGTTAGTCATGCTGTTAGGTGGAGTTAGTCATGCTGTTAGGTGGAGTTAGTCATGCTGTTAGGTGGGGAATCTCTCTACTACTAGGTCATCTCTATCGGTGCTTCTAGTCGTCCCGATCCTCCACACATTTGGCTGCTTGTGCTCTTAGAGGCTTGTGCTTCAGGCACCATGAGATCTCTGAATAGTCTGACGCCCAGCTCTGCATAGCTCCTGTATGCTCTGGAAAAAACTGACTATATTGCACATTGCACGTTTGCCGGACAATAACATTATATTACAATCATTTAGATGACGGTTTTATCCAAAGCGACTTACAATAATTGCATTTAACGTAGGAAAAGCCAATGTACTTCTAGTAGGAAAAAACACTGATAAGGTGGAAAAAGCGGTTGGCTAGTTTCTTGTAATAGTTGTTCATACATTTGTCGTTTGCACATTTCTAGGGTCTAGACCACCAAAGAAAACAGTCTTGCATCTTGAATTTCATTTTGGAGTGCTGCTTTTTCCACACTATTGGTGGTTTTTCCTACTAGTAACTCATATAGCTGAGCACCCACAGCCAGAAGCACACCTGCTCTTCATCTCAGCCAACATATTACTACTCGCCAGAACTCACAAGTGCATCTCCTTTCTAAAACAAGTGACTAAGAGCATAACCTAGTGCTGAAGGCAAAGTGCAAGAATAGCAAACTAAGAATTATAATACTAAAACTAAGAATAGGTGCTTAAGAGGCAGGATTGTGGTCGTACTTCTTGAAGAGGTGAGTTTTGAGCCTGTGGTGAAAGATGGGCAGCGACTCTGAGGAGTCATTTGGGCGGTTTTACTTTTCACAGTTTAGAGCTCTGGGAGTTAAATACTATGATATGAAGTGAATTACACTTAAAACATTAAGTATATTCATATTTGTGAAGAAAATCTTTCATTCACACCAAGGAACATCATGGGTGGGGGACAACATGTTTACTGTTGCATATGGCTTATTTACTCCTGTAGAAAGACTGTTTAAGATTACAGACTGCTGCACACACACCCTCACCACTAACCTCCCAGGGAATACACCCAGCACCATGCTGCTCAGTGGATAAGTGTATGTGTGTGTGTGTGTGTGTGTGTGTGTGTGTGTGTGTGTGTGTGTGTGTGTGTGTGTGTGTGTGTGTGAAAGAGCGGTGTGTGGGAGATGTGTTGGGTCAACAGCTGACAGAGAGGGCCCCCTTCCACTAAGAACTGAGGTAGGCTTGCATTTTTTGTTATCTAATTAACACAGTGTGCCAGAAATAGCCTTGACGATAGCCTCCTATCTTCCTCTCTGCTACACCAAGCTGGCTTTATCATGACACACCCGCTAACTTAGGCCTCGGTCACACTGTAGCGCTATCTTTGGAAGAAAGGCGGATTCAGATGCGCCTTTTTGTCACCATAAGAATGTGTTCTAGCCAAACTAGAATTATTTTCAACCAGAGCCATATGCAGTCCTCCGCACAGAACACTCCACTCCGTCCCAGAACGTCTCCGGGGATAAGGTTTTTAGCGGAGCGTCCACTTTATATCCTTGTGGCCACTCCCCATTATTCTCAATTGGAAGAAGGTGGAGTATTTTCAAGTGGTGGAAAAAAGAGTTCCCTGTGTGACCATGGCCATAGAAAGCACAGACCTCTGTTTGACATGACAGTTCAACTTCCTGGAGGACATTTATGATTGCCCCAAACATTACGAAAAGTCTATGGAATACTTAAGCAACAACACATGAGAGGGAGTGCTTTAATGTGGTTATTGGCCCTGGTGCTGCAGCGTGGGCCCGACCCCAAGCAGGTTGGGTTTTTATCCGACTGCATCCATTAAAATATTTCATGCATTACATTACATAACATGACAGTCATTTAGCAGACGCTTTTATCCAAAGCGACTAACAATAATTGATGATAATTGAACAATAATAATCATGCAGAGTGTTGAAAGGTGGTTAGAAAGAATATAGAATAGTACTTTTCCACAGGAGCCTGTTCTCTCCTATGAACACTAATGTGGATTAGAGAGCAACTCACACTGAGAGCTGCTGCTAGGCAGAGATGAGCTTCTATTACGGCTATTATGGCTGAAAAAATTGATGTAATTTGTAAAAACATACTAAGTGGAATAATTATGTATTTCTCCATGATTCATAAAACATTAAAAAAAGACACTTAGACACACGCACAGTGATGTTTAGCTGTGACCAGCAGCTATGCTCACACACGTTTGGAGGCTTGACCAAAGCAGTGAATGCACACGCTCACACACTACTCACATAATCAACTTCATCTTCAAGTTCCACTTGGGACTGTCCATCAAAGTAAATATTTTATCTGAACTGCAATAACTATATGAAATATATGCATCTTACTTTTTAAAATGTAGCCTACACATGTTGACAGCATAGGTAAAGATTTAAGATAAAAGCACTCGGTGCATGTGGTAGTTTGCTGAAGAAGTGAGTGAGCCAGTAAGGTACAGGAGCTACACTGGTGCCCTAGTTGTTGCCTTTGTTGTTTTCTTGTTGAAACCAAGTAAAAAGATTGAGTCAAGTCAAGAAAAGTATAAAATAAATTCATTTTCTATCTGGAACTACAGTACTGCTACATAGGGAGGCAAGTACTATAGAACTGGCTCCCCTGTTACAGCAAGTCACATGTGTGACATCTGATGCTTCCTTCTACTAGTAATGTTCATTGATTCAGCGAGTCTGTGTGTTGAGCAATTCAGCAAGAGTCTATTGTTGTGATTCTATTGATGTGATCATCACTGAATAGTAACTGCTGTGTCTCTGACATTTCATTTATAAGGAGCATTCAGTTTGAAGGCCATGTGAAAAGAGAGAGATAGAGAAACTGAGAGAGAGAGAAATATTTCACACTCAAGTGGCGTTATGTTTTCCTACCTCATCCTAAGGACACTCTGGCTGGACACTCCATTAAAAACCTTGTTCAGGAAAATAGCTTATAAATGTAGTGTTGAGTGACAGAGCCTATGGGGGCAAGGGGGCTCCCTCTGGTCCACTATGGAGCTGGAACAACAATCACTTGCAGGCTTGAGGAGAAAAACTCACTCTCTGCCTGTCAAACCGTTCTGTGAAAGAGCCCAACAAGGCATGGCATGGGGCCAATTACTGCGTCAAAGTTGACTGGTGCATCAGGTGTGATGCAAAAATCATTGGTGGTAGGGGGGGGGGGGGAAATGGACACTTTCCAAACTATCTAGGACACAAATTGGTCTGGCTTTCCTTCTGAGGAAGAGCTGAAAACATCATCATCATCATTCCCCTCTGACTACATGGGAAAGTGTTTTCCTCTGGCTGTGAGGTGTTATTATGGAGCCGGCCCTAGTGGCTCTCCAGGGTCTCCCTGGGTGACCAGGGACTGTTCCCTGTTGTTGTTGTTGTTGTTGTTGTCATCTCGCAGCCAAGAAGAGTAGAGGTCAGTCCGGCCCTATTACAGCCATGTGTGAACATCTCCAGTCCAGTCCCAGCCCAGTCCCAGCTGACGTGTCTGTTGCTGGTCAGATCTCAGGTCTCTGATCCCTCTAAGTACCCTCACAATTGGCTCTAATGCTCTGTTTTCTGCTCTGATTGTTTTGTTGATCTGGACGTGCCAGAGGTCTCTGGGGGGGTAATCATTGCTAAACGCTAATGGCTTCCCCATTGTACTGGCTGCACCCTTGTAAAAATCTTTATTGCGGATTCAGACGAGCGAGAGGAACATTGCAGACGTGGGGTTGGAAAAGCAGGCCGTGTCTCGTAATATTTGCTGGTGTGTTCTCGCCTGCAACCTCCGTGTCTGAGTCTCCTCTGTAGCCACGGCAGCGAGTAAACAAATACTGTGAAAGGTTAAGGCAGGCATCTCCTGCTCCCTGGAAGCTTTAATGGAGCTGGGAGCCACGCCGAGGTCATAGCGTCCTCCTAGATCACGTTACGACCACCACCGACACCGAGCGGGAAGAGGTGACTCACGGCTCTGCTGGGGGGGGTTTGGGGGCGCATTTGATTCACCTCCAAAATTCCATTAGTTCTGTCAGCTAAATCAAGTGCATCCCCCTTAAGTATTTGACGGTATTTGCAAATAGAAACATGCCCCACCCACCCTCTGGTCTGCTGCCCACCCCTGACACCGTGTTCCTCTGCAGCGCGTGATCTCTCTCACCGGCATTCCTTCTGGCATGTGTGAGCCATACAAGTGACAAACCGGGAAGATAAATCAGGATAGATCACTCCCCCTAGGAGACCACCCTCCTCGGTGTGGCTTACCCAACACACCCACACCCACGCTCTGCTACTGTGCTGGGGACTGCCACACACATAGCCTCACTTCCACAGAGCTCTTACACAACTCAGCATGTATGGAACTGGATGTGGAGGATAAGCACACTATAAGGAGATTGAAACAGATCAATATTTATTCTTTTGTAGAGAAATGGAAAATGCAACTCTTATCGAAGAGTTGAACCTTCTGGATTTCATCTTCATTTGATATATGTTATAATTATAAGATGCATTTATCCATGCTCGGACAACTAACACGCAATAAGAACATAATTAAGGAATTGATGAAGGACATTATGAAAGATAATAGAATAAAAGAGAACATGCTCAAATATCATGCTTGGTTGGGAGAATTTAAAGACATTATACGCATCGCCTATGAAATGTTAATTGAGGAATATGGCAAAAATGATAATGGCCAGGTTTCCCGATAAAGAACCTTCTTAAGGAACCCTTCTTAAGCAACCCTTTGTATGGGAGTTAAGAAGTACTTTGAAGTTAAGTGCTCGTTCAGGAAACCCGGCCAATGACACTTGGTTTAAACCTAAAATAGCCTAAATTGATGAGTTTATTAAATGGCTGTCAAACTCCACAAACAGGACTGATGATGAAGTTGCTCCCAGTAACAGGGTTTCCTCAGTCTCAGGGCTGAACGGTTTTATCTCCCACATCCATGCAGAAGCAGAGAAGGCAGCTTTAGAGGCAAAACAAGTGAAGCACAGTGACCCTGTGCCCCCACACATGATGCCTGTCCACATCATGTACGTTGTTGAATGACATTTACCCATTCATTCTTTGGTTCGATATCTGTCTCGGGTTCTGGGGGTGGAGGTGAATATTTGAACTGGTGGTTTCATACAATGAGTCCTTTCAGGACATGTTAGGCCTGTGTTTCGTTTCCACTCTGAATCTGCGCTCCATATCAAGAGAAGTTCGCCCACAAAGAGACCACAAGCCTCTGAGCACATGCACACATTCCAATGGCGGAAGCAGGGAGGGATACCTACGACCAACCCCCACAGACCCCCCACCTCCCCACCAGAACGGCATGGCTAACTTCGGTATGGTTGGAAAATATATGGCCTAGCCATACTCAAAGGAAATGTCTATAGCAGACAAACAGAGACCAACATCATGAAGATTGCTGAAGACTCAACCAAGATTGTGGATCCTACAGTCTTAGGTTACCGTTCAGGAAAGATAATGTTTCACTGTCTGATAATCGTCATGTTGCTGAGAAGCGTCTTTCCAACCAAAAAGGACGTTTGAATCATTTCAGGAGGAGTACAATGAATTAGGGGCAGCACGTAGCTCGGGAGGCAGAGCAGCCAGGGGCCGCTCGGGACGAATCCCCATGGGCCGGTCCTCAGGTGGGGCCGGTGTGGGCCGGCCTGGGCCGCACGACCCCCCCTCCCCCCCCCCCCCCCCCCGCGCTCAACAAATCGCACAAGCCCCCCCCCCCACACTTAGCACTGTCGCCTCACAGCAGCAAGGTCTCCTGGCCGTTCGGTGTGGAGTTTGCATGTTCTCCTCGTGTTCACAAGGGTTTCCTGCCAAGAATCCAGTACAAGAAACATTCAGTCCTGTCCCTAACCTGGACTTGGACTGAGCACTTGGACTTGGTCCCCGGGCGCCACTGACGAGGCTGCCCACTGCTCCTGGCTGGATAAATTCCACCAGCGACCCCCAAAGTTACATGTGGGTGTGTTGTGTGCTGTCACCGCTTACCTGTGTGTACCTGTGTGTGTCACCGTGTGGTTGATTAAAGGACCCTCAGGTCCTGTAATTATTATTTGAATTCCTCACTGAGGCCATTGACAAAGGCAGTGAGGGGAAGCTGAGGTGTTAAGTCTGGTACCTACCTCACCATGGGGTGGACACACTTCTGGACAACTGGAGAGAGATCCATGGCCCAGACATGGTATGGAGGTCTGAAGAGGCCTGGCCTCAGTTTCCCCTAGAGGCCACCTTGCTCTCTTTCAATGACCCAGAATCAAAGGCAGTGATAATCCTACAGATCAGCTGATCACACACCTCTCCGGCTGGAGAAAGCTGGTGAGAAGAGTTTCAGACCACGGTCAGCGCCTCGGGCAGCGCCTCGGGCTGAGAGAGAGCTGAGGGAAGCCCTCTCTTCTCAAAGTCAGAACACAATATAAGGAACTTTACTTCAAAAGGGTGTGGAGCAGAGCATCCTCCGAGGAGCATGGGAGGGGATCATAAGAGCCTCAAGAAAAGGAGCTTCATTCTGTTTTGAAACAGCAGACTCTAGATGAAAAGGAACTGCAAACCGTCTTATCTCCGATCTAAAACAGATGAGTATTATATTATTATGTAGAAGCCAATTCCATTTATTGGTCATTTTTAGTTTAATGTGTGTGTGTGTGTGTGTGTGTGTGTGTGTCTGTGTTAGACCTTGTCTTGTTCGTCTTGAAACGTTTTTATTTGGTTGTTTATGACAATACTCTTGCTTTTTTGAGTATTTGGTTGAATCAATAATTTTGTTATAGAAACAGGATTGTTAATAAAGAAGATATTTTCATTTCCTGGTTCTTAATCTGGCATGATCACCATGTACTCCCTCATGTATGGACCAAAATGTCCAAATACAGTCCCCACATACAGGCTCACATGCTAAATAACTGCTAACCCTGTCATCAAGTCACTTTGGGGGCCTCGGCTTGTAATTCCAATGGGCGGCCATGTTGGACCTCTACACTGAGGTTAGAATGTAAACAAGCGGGTGTGTCCCTCAGTGAAGAGTTTGATTACATCTGCCAACACTGCCCCTCCCTCTTAAGTAAATATACAAATATAGCCCAGCGCCAGCTGCTCGGAAGAGACGCCGTTCTGGCGGATGGGTTTCCCAGTCCCTGATAACAGAGGGAATCTTTACACTTTCTCTGCGCTGTCCTGTCCTGCATCCTGTCCTGTGTCATCTTCATCAGCGTATGTCATGACCCTAGTCAGAGTCCTAGTATGTGTAAACCATGTACATGGTGAATAAACAGATCTTGATTCTTGAATTAGGTGCTTTCTGAAATGCCAGGGCATTCGTTCTGCTCAGAACAGTAAGAGCTGTTGAGCAAATCTTCATAGATTCTCATCAAGTAGAAGTGAGTCCTCTAAGCAGCAGGTGAGTCCTCTAAGCAGCAGGTGTGTCCTCTAAGCAGCAGGTGTGCTCAGAGCAGCGCTGATCTTTCATGACACTCTTAAGTATTTTTGTGGCGCTGGGGATTCTGTTCCCTGGCTCTCAACATGGCCTCCTTATAGCATGAGAGCAGGACAAGTAGACGAGAGTGACTGAGAGATATTAGAGAGAGAGAGAAAGTTTGAGGAATACAGAGTAGACTAGCACAGTTACAGTGGTACTGTGACTCAGCAGACAGAGTTTACTGCAGAGAGGATGGAAGCTATGGAGATGAGCATCCTACATTAGATTAACATCCCAGTGCAGTTGAATACCAGGAACCTTGAGGACTGAACAGTTGACCACAAGCACTCATTTTCATTGTGTTAAAAATCTGTGTTAGTGTTAGAAGTGTTAGCTATACTGCAACTTATAGTTTTAAACCTAATAGTTTTAGGCTTTGAGCTTTTAACCAAGATCACAGTGTAATAGCTGGCAACAGTTTAATGCGAGGTCCTTCATAATGAGGAGGAATCCCTGGAGCACACCAGGCATTTGAGACTGTTTATCACCGTAGGTGAGATAAACGCCACTAACGTTTCCTTATAATCCTTCATAATGAGTCTGAGGTCATAATGAGCGTAGGTCTGAACCTCATTCTGATGAAGATCGCGTGATCGAAATGTTAATAATAAACTAATGGGAATAATCCATCATTTATATGCTCCAGTGTGCGGACTAAACTCAACTAAACTCTTTTTGCGGACTAAACTCTTTTTTTCTTACTGCTTAGTGCCCCTGGGAACCCAATCTGCTACAGCACTTCAGGGAATGTAATCAAATCAATTAAAGTAATCACAGTAATCAAACCAAAAAACGAATTAAACCTTCCCCTGTATAAATAAAGGATATAAAAACAAAGATAAAAAATATTGTATAGAGAGAAGCAACAAAGTAAGCTTCACTTGAAATTTTCCCGAAATTTTGATTAGGTCTTTCTCTATAAACACTTTGCGGAGGAAGTGGATTTTCCTGACGGAAGACCTGAGCGGACCCCAGACAGCTTAAGGTCACAGGGAACAGCAGAGCCTCATGTTACCTCACCTCTGCACACTCCAACGCCCTCGAAACACGACTAACTACTGCTTCCTATGATCTCTACTGCTTCATTAAAGTACCAGACCAGTACACAGAGCATGAGACGTCCTCTTACCCGTCCCACAGTCCCAGCTGAGGTGTCCATGGGCTGGTCGGTCCTCTCCTCCATGCCCCCCTGACAGAGCCGGCTCACGGGCTCACGGGCTCACAGGCGCTGGCACCCCGCGGGCGATGGTCTCTAGGTCCACCGGGGCTCTGCACAGGAATTCACAGATGAACAACTCTGTAACTCCCTCATAGAGGGATCATCATGTATAACCCAGTGGTGTGTGTGTGTGTGTGTGTGTGTGACTCCCTCATAGAGGGGATCATCATGTATAACCCAGTGGTGTGTGTGTGTGTGTGTGTGAGTGTGTAGCAGTGGTGATCGCCATTTATAGACACACAAAAGCCACAAATAGCTCTCAGATGGCAAGCAGCTTTCTGGGCACCGATAACAATAATGAACACGTTGGGGTGGTGGGGAAGGGGGGGGGTTGGGGTGGTGAGGGGGAAAGGGGGGGGGGGTTGTGTGTGTTGTTGTGACAACCAGTCAATGAGCTGGAAGGTGATATCCTGGCCTCTAAGGAGAGGTAAGAAAAGAGAGGGAAGTGCATCGCCAAGTCCTCGTGTTGACTGTCTCTGTCTCTGTCCCTGGCTGTGAGACAAATACAAAGAGAGAGAGAGAGAGAGAGAGAGAGAGGGGGAGAGGGAGAGAGAGAGAGAGAGAGAGAGAGAGAGGGAGAGAGAGAGAGAGAGAGAGAGAGAGAGAGAGAGAGAGAGAGAGAGGGGGAGAGAGAGAGAGAGAGAGAGAGAGAGAGAGAGAGAGAGAGAGAGAGAGAAATGTATGTATGTTTAGACTTTGGTCTAAGAATTGCAGACATGCACTGGGATTTAAAAATAATTAAAAAAAGATTTAAGAACCCATAGTCCTCGGTGAACAGGTCCCAGTCCATGGAGTGGAAACAGACCTGTAGGTTGTCCAAAGCCTCTCTCGTCCACACCTCCACAGGTAGGTGTGCCCCCGGGGACTAGATGTATCAGGTCTGATCTGGTGGGGGGAGGGGGGGGAGCTCTATGCGTCTTTCACATTAGCATACAGTAGATATACAGTAGATTGGTCATAATATCTGTTTTTGCAGACGCTCGGCACGAGCAGCTTTCCGCCGGTCTCCAGTCTCTGGTCACAGCTGTTTGTGAGCGGTTGGCAGAATGGAAAGTAGTCTCGTGCTCATGAACAGTTGGGCGGTCACTCACACCCAGGGTGATTTGTAGTGTAGTTGTTATCAGGGGTGCTTCTGTATTTGAACAAGCTGCACAGCCCTCTCACACAACCCATCTCTGGGGGAGGGCTGTGAGTCGTCACGTGCAAAGGTCAAGGTTCAGATTCCTTGATTATTACTTCCTTTGTACATGTACAGGGGATTAAAGTTCTTGCGTTCTGGCTCCTCAACCTTGTGGCAAGGGCAAGGTGGCAAACTTCTCTGAGCTGAACTGTGTGGCATCATCAGATATGAACTTCTATGGGATTCTGAAGGTATGACTGATGTTGATGAGGTGCTATGCAGTTTGTCTAACTCAACTGATCTACTGTAATAGTCTACAGTCACAGCGTAGTCCTCATTATTCCATGTGTCTCTCTGTGCTTTTTTGGGATCACTATTTTCCCTCTCTTTTGAACACAATGCCATTCGTCTCAGACAGCTATGTTCAGTGATTCAAAAATTCCCCAATGTCTGTCAGACACCTGTCTCTGTCTGGCGGCCTATGGAGACAGAGTAATACAGCCAGCTCTATTCTTATCCAGATATTGTCTGGATTGTCTGGATATGCTTGCTGATTAAGCCTCAGGTTAAATGAATAGTAAAACTCTCAAACATTCGGGGAACAAATGTTTTCAGTGTTTGTGGATCATCCGTATATTATTTACATCCGTACAAGCGGGATCTAACCTGCCGTCCGATATATCAGACACCCAACGGAACGCGTGGCCTGACGGTCGTGAATGATGAAATGGTGACATGGCTTCTGGAGGTGTGCTGGATATATAGCCTGGGTGAGCGGGGGGTGAAAGGATAGCCCCTCGGCCCCGAGCCCGGGGGGAGGGGACGTACCAACTCACTCACAACAACGAAGAAGACACCTCTACTGTGCTCCACTTGAAGGAATTAATTACACTTTCATTGGGATTCTTTGCTCACAGTGTTCAATTCTCAGGAATGTTTTACTTAATTTATGTATATTTTTCTGTCCTCTTCCCCCAGTGAATAGACCCTCAGTCCCGGCTCCTCCTCCGTGATCGCAAGAACAGATGAGTCTTCATGACTATGATGAAGATGTAATTTTCAAAACGTTACTCTTGTCTATCTGCACCTAATAAAACGTCCTGAAAAGCCTTGAGTGCTCCGGTGAAACTCGACAGTCCCTTCCTGAGAAGCACCGGGCTGCCGTTTCCAAGCTGACGCGTGACGAGGAGACCCTTTTCTTTGAAGAACAGATGAGCTTTGCCTCCCGACTCCCATGAGCAGCTCCGTCACTTGGATGCAGGCTTTGCTCAGTTCTGCCAGTCATCGGTACCTTTAGGTGGCACAAAAAATCCCAAATGCCTGTTGCATCAGCCTTTGACATTACAGCAGCAGCGTTTATGTGCTACCATGCTCATGTTGGCCAGAGTCTCCTCTCCTCCATAGTACAGCATATATGCACGTCACTTTCTGTTCTTTCACTTACGTAGGAGGAACCACTGCTGAAGCGACTGGGATGGACAGTTAGAAGGGTTCACCTACTCTAGACTCACTGCTTTGGGATGGTGTTGTTCCAGAGGACGTCTCAAGTCACGACTCATCAGGTGGACACAGGTTTAATATGACATACCACCCATCTCTCCATCCACTCCTTAAATCCATCACCTCTCACCTCTCCTCGACGCCCCCCCCCCCCCCCCCCCCCCCACCAACCATCATCTCCCTCCTCCACCGCCCTGACCCCTTCATTCCTCTACCCCTCCTCCCCTCCTCCCCTCCTCCCTCCTCCCTCCTCCCCCCTCCCCTCCTCCCTCATCCCTCCTCCCTCCTCCCCTCAGCCCCTCAACCTCCTCCACCTCTCCACTTCCTTCTACAGCCCACCTTCTGACCCCTCCACTAGTGGGTGAAAGCAGGCCTCACCTCCTCACCCCTCCACCCCCCACTAGTGGGTGAAAGCAGACCTCCCCTCCTCACCCCTCCACCCCCCACTAGTGGGTGAAAGCAGACCTCACCTCCTCACCCCTCCACCCCCCACTAGTGGGTGAAAGCAGACCTCACCTCCTCACCCCTCCACCCCCCACTAGTGGGTGAAAGCAGGCCTCTGTGGTGAATGTTAATCCCTTGAGTGCGCCACATTCCCACCACAGCTGTCCCTGTCCGTCTCTCTCTCTCTCTCTCCCTCCTCCGTGTGTCTTCCTGTCTCTCTCCCTCCTGTCTCCTCCCTTTGCTCCCCCTCCTCCTACCTCCTCTATCTCCCAAGCAAGTCTGTCAACCTCCTCCCTCCCTCTTCCTCCTCCCTCCCTGTCTCTCTTCCTCCCTCTCTCTCTTCCTCCCTATCTCTCCTGCCTTCTTCCTCCCTCTCTCTCTTCCTCCCTATCTCTCCTGCCTCCTCCCTCCCTCTCTCTCTTCTTCCCTATCTCTCCTGCCTCCTCCCTCCCTGTCTCTCTTCCTCCCTCTCTCTCTTCCTCCCTATCTCTCCTGCCTCCTCCCTCCCTCTCTCTCTTCCTCCCTCTCTCTCCTGCCTCCTCCCTCCCTCTTCCTCCTCCCTCCCTGTCTCTCTTCCTTGTCCGTCAGAGGAGAGACTGACACTGGGGTTCAGCTCACATCTTAACAGGAAGCTCTCTTTCTTCGTAGTTGTCCCTGGCTAGCAGGCTTGTTTATATCCATCATCAGGCCAGTAAAATTACCCCGAGGAACTCCACCCCGCCCCGCCCGCATGGCGCGTGTCTTCCCCGATACATGTCATGTGTTGCTGGTGTGTGTTCAACAGTAGCAGCCCTCCGCGTGCCGTTCCCAGGGGTCCCAGCCTCTCTGGCCCTGACGGGCTTATAATGTTTATCTTGCAGGCTGTCCGTCTATCGTTGCTCCTCCAACAAACTCTGTTCAAGTAATCAATATTGCTTTTTTTCCCGGATCAGTATGTACACCCCCACCCCTTTCTTTCTGTGAAGCGCATTATGTTGCCTTTGTGAATGAAATGTTCTATATAAATAAAGTTGGATTTGATCTGATGTCAGCAGACAGGTGAGTCTGTGTGACTGATTAGTTTTATGCAGCACAGGTCTGTACCTGTGGCGTGATGTCATCCATCATTAGTTGTCTGATATTCCAATAGTCTGGATGACTAATGAAGTTGGATTAGACTGACATTCCAGAGAAAAGACCACACCTCTCACTAATAAACAACAGATGTTGTTTATTAGTGAGACAAGAACATTCTGAGCTCACGAGACACGTGAGACAGGGATGAGGTGGTGATGTTCTCCTAGCGGGGATATTGAATCCTGGGCAGTCAGTTTATCGGGCAGTCATTACTTGCGTCTTGGTACCTGTTTCTAACAGAGGGAATATCAGCCTTAAGGGACAGACCTCTCTCTCTCACACACACACACACACACACACAGACACACACAGACACACACACACACACACACACACACACACACATAATCACTATTTCTCTCGCCGTTTTTCTCTTTCATTCTCTCTCACTTTCTATCTCACACAATCTCTTGCTTTCTCACTTTCTGTCTCTGTCTGTCTCTCTCTCACACACCACACACACCTCAGTACGCCCGGCAAAAACATGATCTACCAGGATGACAACACAGGTGAGCCTGGTTCACTGAAGAGGGAGGTGAGAGAGACCAGACAGGGGAAGTAGAGACAAGAGTGTCTCCAATCAAGTCATCAGTCACTCCTGTCAGGTTGTTATCATATCTAGTTACTGTATTCTGGTTGTTATCATATCTAGTTACGGTATGGTACAGATTCTATAATGTGTTACTGCGATATAGCTAACTAAATTAGTTGCCTACCAATCAGGTAAAATATTTGTATTTATTTATTTACTCATTCACTTTTGAGAGTATAACTATGTATTATAATGTAGTATTTATACTATATGTGCTCTGTAGCATATTCCTATGATGTAGCTATGGGTGCACAATGGGTTGAGCTACTGAACATCAGAAAGTGCTTAACCCTAAACTGCCATCCAGGTGACATCTGCCACCAAGCTTCAATAACTCACCCAGGTCACCCAAATGATGCTTGTGGAGAAACGTTTATTGAGAAATGGAATATTTGGCAATACAAGAATAGTTAGACAGCGAGCGTCAAAATATATTTTGCTATCATACAAGGCAAGTGAGGTCAAAAGTGTTGCACATTCTATAGGTGTGTTTTATCTGGATTGTTTTTTTTATCCTCAGGTAAATGTTCCACTCGTCCTGCCTGGTTTGACGGCCAGGCTGGGGGAGCTAACAGGCTGTCTTCATTCAGACGGGAAGCTAACAGGCTGTCTGCATTCAGACAGGAAGCTAACAGCTAACAGGCTGTCTTCATTCAGACAGGAAGCTAACAGCTAACAGGCCGTCTGCATTCAGACGCGCACCAGAAGAGACACTAGGGATTCAGTAGCAGACAGGGATATTTGAACAAATGGCAGGGCCTTCAGCGAGAGCACATCACACATCCCTTCTCAGCTGGGGGTCTCTCCCTGACTAGATCTCCAGTGAGACGCGGTTTCTTTACTTGTCATACACAGTGAAACGTGTCAGGGGAGAGGCTGTCTCATACACACCATGTCAGGGCAGATGCTGTCTCATACACACCATGTCAGGGCAGACGCTGTCTCGTACGCACCGTGCTAACTGTAAGTGGTCTCGAATAAATAAATAAATAAATGCATTTGAAACATTTTATTACTTTCCAGCCATTCGATTTTCAAACTCCATTTTTTTCCGCTCAAGGAGATTGAGTCTCATTTGAGGCGTATCTAACCTGTGAGCAGCTTCAGGTGTTGGTGGACGTGGAGCAGATCAGAGTTCAGCCTCCTCCATCTCCGAGGGCCCAGGGGGGGGCGGTCACTCCTGCTGTGCACATGGTGGCATTTAATCTAAGCCATACTAGAGAGGCTAAGGACATGTCACTCTGCTGCCTGGTACCACTCACTGACACACAGAGACACACAGACGCACACATGTACAGTAGGTGAGGCAAATGCAAAACAACCTCTTTTTTCAAAATTTGTTCTCTAAAAAACAAAGGCTTTTCTTTTCTGTGAGTACATTCTTAAGAAATGACATTACTCTCATCATGTAACGCCACACGTTTGAATTCTAGCAAACAGAAAGACAAACGGTATGAAAAAAGATTGCGCAATGACACTTAAAAAAAGCCATTATAGCTACTTTGTTATCACTTGAAACATGTTTAACTGGTTACACACATTTCAGTACAAAAGAAAGGGGAGAGTGACGTTGACTTCCGCGCGTGGGTGTCATGAATATCATTCCCAGAGTGCATCTCTCTGTCTGGCTCAGGGGGTTCAGGGGGGGTGGAAGGCGCTGTTGAAGCACTCGGAGTGGATGTGGTCATCTGGGTCATCGGCGTCGTCCGAAGGCCCGCTGCTGCCCGTCTGCGGCGTCAAGGGCTCGGCCTCGTCGTCGGAGATGGAGGGATGGGTCAGGATAATCCTGGGTATCTGCCGGGTGGGATTGCGCCAGGAATTGAATGGGATTGTGGAGGGAAAACGTGACGTATCCATTACCTCACCGGACAACACACCACGGCAGGGATGTGGGAGGTGAGTAAGTTTAGTGTGTCTCTTTTAGCAGGATCCTAAGCACTAAGGGATTGCGAGTGTCCTGACCAGGTCATTCACACACTCAATCTGAGTGCTGCACTAGTGTGTACAGTGGTGAGTGAGTCAGTGTGTTACTCTCATAGCTACAGAATATGACGCTGTGTTTATAGAGCCCATTTGATTTAGAGCACAGCAGATGCTTGAAAAGCTATTAGAACCGAGGGGAGGGGAGGTTTATGAGGGACTAGACTGTGTGTCCATGCCAGAGAAGTGAGTGGGTATGCAATTCCTTTCACACACCTCCACATACTGTATACCCTAGAATGAACTGCTGAGCGTGTGGATGTACAGTATGCGTGATAATCCAACAGAGAGGAGTAGAAGAACACGGACAGGGGGATATTGACACACAGACAGGGGGATATTGACACACGGACAGGGGGATATTGACACACGGACAGGGGGATATTGACAGGAATGGTGTCTGGTGAGAGCATCGCTGACGCGGGGCTGTTAGGGAGAGTGATTACCGTCATGGTGTTCTTCACCGCTTGCAGGGGATTGCTTTTGAATGAGACTTCAAGCTCTTTGCTGAATACTTTCCAATTAATGTCATTCTCTGGATCGTCCTGAAACCCAAACAAGAGAAAAATAAATGATTAATCACTTTATACAGGAGGGAAATGTCTTCTTTCTCACCCCATGGAAAAAATAGTGGGTGACTGCCATTGAACCCACAGTGATCGGTGCTTGATTAGACAGCTCTGTTTTCAGCGTTGGACACTATTTGTACTTGGCTGTTCTGGCACTTTTACTTAGATGCTTGTTTAGAAAGAGATGCATTTGTGAGTTCCGGTGTGTATTAGTACACACTTGACTACCTATGTTGAATGCACTTATTGTAAGTCGCTTTGGATAAAAGTGTCTGCTAAATGAGTGTAATGTAATGTAATATAATGTAATATAATGTAATGTAATGTAAGCTCACCAGTCCATTGCCATTACAGAAGACCGCCTCTATCTCATTGGACAGGAGGCTGCTCCCCACAGATGAGCCCGCCTCCCCCATGGTCTGGGACTGGGACTGGGGGCGGGGCTTCTGTTTCCACACTTCCTGTTGTCTGCTCCAAAGGATGTCCGTCTCCTGGGCAACGTCAGGGGTCGTCATGGCAGCGGTGTCTTGTGTGATGGTCCTCTCTCTCAGGACCTTCATCTTGATACAATTCCCAGCAGTCCTCAGGGCGCTGACCGCCTGCTGGTGACTGACCTCCTGCATGTCCAGACCATTCACCTAGGGGGGCAGGGAGAGAGGAGGAGGCAGGGAGAGAGGAGGAGGTAGGGAGAGAGGAGGAGGCAGGGAGAGGAGGAGGAGGTAGGGAGAGGTGGAGGAGGCAGGGAGAGGAGGAGGCAGGGAGAGAGGAGGAGTTAGGGAGAGAGGAGGAGGCAGGGAGAGGAGGAGGTGGTAGGGAGAGGAGGAGTTAGGGAGGGGAGAGGAAGCAGGGTGAGGAGAGGAGGCAGAGGAGAGAGTGGTAGGAAGCAGGATCAGGGGTCAGAGGGAGCAGAGAGAGTGGTAGGTAGAAGGTCAGGGGTCAGAGAGAGTGGTAGGAAGCAGGGTCAGGGGTAAGAATTACAGCAGGCTACCACTGGAAATAACACCTCTATTTATAAGGACACCCAACTACATACTGTAATTTACTGCCTCAGTTCTAGAATGAACTCTTCTCTTGCACTCATGCCAAATGTTATAATGAAGACATAACATTCCCCCAGAATAATCATAACATCCCCCAGAATAATCCTGTTTCCTCAGGAAGTATTCTGAGTCACTCTGGTCATAATAACAGGGCAGCTGTGGCTCAGGAGTAGCGGGTCGTCCAATGATCGTGCGGTCGGCGGTTCAAATCCCGGCTCCTCCTGTCCACATGTCGGAAGTGTCCTTGGCCAAGACACTGAACAACAAATTGATCCCGATGAGCATCATGGCAGCTGCTGCCATTGTTGTGTGAATATAAGTGTGAATGGGTGAATGAGAGGCACTTGTAAAACGCTTTGGATAAAAGCTCTCTGTAAATGCAGTCCAATGTGGAGGTTTGTCAGTCAGCGTCTCTGGCTACCTAATGGCGTCCTCCTCTGACCAGTGGAAGAACTGCATCAACAACTTTCACATGGCCACACGTCTATTCACACTGGTCATTAAAGCCACAACCTTAAAGATGTCTACCTTTAAACCAGGCAGGTTCTCGCCGTGGTCTGAAACACAACCTCCTGACTGTAGGTTTCATTTCCTAAACATGTATTTCCCTGCAGCTCAGTGTTATGGCCACCAATTATGGACAAAAGAACTGTGTCCCAACCTCCAATACTCTGTCTCCAGCATGGACGCCTGCCTTCTCAGCCGCTCCCCCCTTGGACACTCTGGATATGAAGATGCCCTGCGAGGAGGGAGGGAGGGAGGGAGGGAGGGAGGAAGGGAGGGAGGGAGGGAGGGAGGGAAGGAGAGAGAGAGAGAGAGAGAGATCAGGAGGTCAGGATTTAACACAGACTCCAGGGAAACCTCTTTACTTTTCCTTGAATCATCAGATCTAATGTGTACACGGATCTTCCCCCCGAAGGCAGTGAGTCTGCAGGGAAGCTGTGGGTTCATTCTGAGGCTTAAGCTCTTCAAGATGACCTGAGGAGAAATGAGACCAACGACTAAACAGAGAGCGTTCTGGTCTTTACCCAGGTCAGATCTAAACAGAGAGCGTTCTGGTCTGTACCCAGGTCAGATCTAAACAGGGAGCGTTCTGGTCTGTACCCAGGTCAGATCTAAACAGAGAGCGTTATGGTCTTTACCCAGGTCAGATCTAAACAGGGAGCGTTATGGTCTGTACCCAGGTCAGATCTAAACAGGGAGCGTTATGGTCTGTACCCAGGTCAGATCTAAACAGAGAGCGTTATGGTCTGTACCCAGGTCAGAGAGCGTTATGGTCTGTACCCAGGTCAGATCTAAACAGAGAGCGTTATGGTCTTTACCCAGGTCAGAGAGCGTTCTGGTCTGTACCCAGGTCAGATCTAAACAGAGAGCGTTATGGTCTGTACCCAGGTCAGATCTAAACAGGGAGCGTTATGGTCTTTACCCAGGTCAGAGAGCGTTATGGTCTGTACCCAGGTCAGATCTAAACAGAGAGCGTTATGGTCTGTACCCAGGTCAGATCTAAACAGAGAGCGTTATGGTCTTTACCCAGGTCAGAGAGCGTTATGGTCTGTACCCAGGTCAGATCTAAACAGAGAGCGTTATGGTCTTTACCCAGGTCAGAGAGCGTTATGGTCTGTACCCAGGTCAGATCTAAACAGAGAGCGTTATGGTCTTTACCCAGGTCAGAGAGCGTTATGATCTGTACCCAGGTCAGATCAGGCTCACCTCATGGTGATCTTTGAACGGCAGTGAGCCTTTCCCTCCCGCGATGGTGATACCCAGACACCCCCTCTGACTGGACACCTTGATCTGGAGCTAGAGAGAGAGGGGGGGGGGAGGGGGAGAGAGAGAGAGAGAGAGAGAGAGAGAGGGGGGGAGAGAGAGAGAGAGAGAGAGAGAGAGAGAGAGAGAGAGGGGAGAGAGAGAGAGAGTGAGTGAGTGAGAGAGGGGGAGAGAGAGTGAGAGAGAGAGAGAGAGAGAGAGGGGAGAGAGAGAGTGAGTGAGTGTGAGAGAGAGAGAGAGAGAGAGAGAGAGAGAGAGATAGAGAGCCACCATTAGAGAGTAAAAAAAGATCTGTTCTTACAGCTAGATACTGTTCTCAGCCTGCAAACAGAGACGTCTGCCATTACATTAGAGACAAAGTGTGCTTTCCTCTCCAAAACAAATTCAATAGATTTGCTAGATCTAATACGGAAACCCTGCAATGGGAGATGTGAGAGGGTGAGGGAAGTGAGGGTGTATTAGATTTACTCTTAAAGGCACTTGGGAGACGAGAGGTTCGGGGGGCAGGGTCGGCCTGCCGGACGGGCCTGGCATGGCGTGGAGGGTTTTGTAGCGTTGGAGCTTCCTGACGTCTCGGACGTCGGCTCCATGGTGACGGAACCGCCTCAGCGGCCCCTCCTCTGGCTCGGGGTGACGGACGGCACCATCCTGGAGGGGCGGAGGGAGAGAGATGGACGGAGAGAGGGAAAGAGAGTGAAAGAGAGAGAGAGATGGATGGATGTAGCATTTGGTGGACTTCTCTAGAAATGGTGGCCCGTGGGCGTACTCTGGCCCCCCTCCTCCCTCCGGGTATTCTCAGATCTAACAGTGCCTCGATAGGTGACAGCATGTGCTCCACTACACAGCTGTCACCAACCCAGTCACGTCAGATCAGAGATGACCTCAAAGAGCGGAACTCAAACAGGGCAAGGATTCCAAGAGGCAGGGATGAGTCCCTCCCCTCACAACAGAGCAGGACTGACCGAGAGTCAGGCAGCCATTTCTTTATGAGGCACGTGAAGCTGTTGTGGAAAGAGCTTGGAAGATAAATGCAGTGAAGTCTCACGTCGTCAGGGTGCTCCTCTATCTCCTCCGCGTCCTTCTCTGGGCTGGACAGGCGCGCCGCAGCGGCCGAGCTCAGGCAGGAGATGGGCCAGTCCTCGCTGACGCCGCCGGAGGAGGAGCTAGCACGGGCGTGTCTACCGGCCTGGAGGACACACATTTAGAACGAGGAGCTGGCATCTCGAGGGACCCCAGATTTACAGCTGCTCAAACGTCCAACTGCAAATAACTACCAACCTGCAACTTCATATGCAACAACTGGTTAGGGTTAAGGCTAAAGGATTGTTAATTGCTGAGTGGTACGGTCAGCTGAACGTACCTTAGGGGGGGGGGGGGGGGGCGCCCCCTCACCTGACATCTACACCAAGAGATGCAAGACCGAGGCCAATAGAATCCTGACCCCAGCCAGCCAGACCACAGACTGTTCTCTGCTACGGTCAGGGAAGAGATACCACCCCCACATGGCGAGCACAGAGAGACTCAGGAAGAGATACCACCCCCACATGGCGAGCACAGAGAGACTCAGGAAGAGATACCACCCCCACATGGCGAGCACAGAGAGACTCAGGAAGAGATACCACCCCCACATGGCGAGCACAGAGAGACTCAGGAAGAGATACCACCCCCACATGGCGAGCACAGAGAGACTCAGGAAGAGTCCCCACCCCCAGGCCATCGGGCACTTGAATGACAATAGCTAGTGTATATATAGTGTCCGTATATTTAGTGTATATATAGTGTCAGTATATCTAGTGTATAGTGTCACTGTATATATAATGCAGATGACAGATGACAGTTTATCCCCCCCAGGATTATTTACTGTATAGCATGTACATAATACACCCATGCCTTTGAACCAGCAGTAACATTTCACTGTACATTATACACTGTACTATACATGGGACAAGATCTAATTGAGCATCTATAGGCCATCTGAAGAAGGAACCCTAAAAATAAAGCTTTAGGGGATTTCCTGATGATCTCTGAAACAGTCAGCGGTACAGATCAGAGGAATATTCACGCCACACCAAGATGGCCCCCACGCAATCTACACCCATCTGCACATTTCTGTGAGTCACCACTCTGGCTCCCGTTCCCCAAACGTACGACCTCCCTCCCTCCCTCCCCTCCCGTTCCCCAAACGAACAACCCCCCCCCCCTCCCTCCCCTCCCGTTCCCCAAACGTACGACCTCCCTCCCTTCCTCCCCTCCCGTTCCCCAAACGTACGACCTCCACCCCTCCCCTCCCGTTCCCCAAACGTACGACCTCCCCCCCTCCCTCCCCTCCCCTCCCCTCCCAGTATAGATCACTGATCCAACATGACTGGACTGGTGACAGTTGTTCCCTATCCCACCATCTTAGATCATCTCTCATCAGGCTCAGGGAGCACAGTGACGATGTTTTCCAGAGAATCTGACTCGCTTCTGACTCGTGGCTGATGACATCATTCAACACTTTCTAAGTTCAACTTGTTATGTAGACTGAAGTGGGGGGATGAGCAGGAGAGACTAGTAGACTGAAGTGGGGGGATGAGTAGGAGAGTGTACTAGACTGAAGTGGGGGGATGTGGAGGAGAGAGTAGTAAACGTAGTGGGGGGATGAGTAGGAGAGTGTACTAGACTGAAGTGGGGGGATGTGGAGGAGAGAGTAGTAGACTGAAGTGGGGGGATGAGCAGGAGAGACTAGTAGACTGAAGTGGGGGGATGAGCAGGAGAGAGTAGTAAACGTAGTGGGGGGATGAGCAGGAGAGAGTACTAGACTGAAGTGGGGGGATGAGCAGGAGAGAGTACTAGACTGAAGTGGGGGGATGAGCAGGAGAGAGTACTAGACTGAAGTGGGGGGGATGAGCAGGAGAGAGTAGTAGACTGAAGTGGGGGGATGAGCAGGAGAGAGTAGTAGACTGTAGTGGGGGGATGAACAGGAGAGAGTAGTAGACTGTAGTGGGGGGATGAACAGGAGAGAGTAGTAGACTGAAGTGGGGGGATGAGCAGGAGAGAGTAGTAGACGTAGTGGGGGATGAGCAGGAGAGAGTAGTAGACTGAAGTGGGGGGATGAGGAGGAGAGAGTAGTAGACTGAAGTGGGGGGATGAGCAGGAGAGAGTAGTAGACTGAAGTGGGGGGATGAGCAGGAGAGAGTAGTAGACTGTAGTGGGGGGATGAACAGGAGAGAGTAGTAGACTGTAGTGGGGGGATGAACAGGAGAGAGTAGTAGACTGAAGTGGGGGATGAGTAGGAGAGAGTAGTAGACTGAAGTGGGGGATGAGGAGGAGAGTGTAGTAGACTGAAGTGGGGGATGTGGAGGAGAGTGTACTAGACTGAAGTGGGGAAGTGTGCAGGAGTGTAGTACACGTAGAGCCATGTGGGGGTGGTAACCGTTCATAGCTGCTGAGTGTCACTAGACCATTTATAAAAGCCACTCAGAATAAAGTGTATTACTACTGTACCTGTTCTGATCAATCCTGTCTCTCTAAGCTGATCAGCCCAGCAGGCAGCAACATGCAGACTGATGTTTAGCTGGATTTAACCCACCATTTGAATCCATAGCTGGATGTTTGGTTGATGTTTTCACAAATAATGTAAGGCTGTTTTAATCCATTCCACTTCCCTTAACAGCGTATTTCTGTGGTGCTACAGGGGCAGATACTTCAAACATAACGTTTAAGTCTCACCTCTGGAGACCTTTTCTATTCAACGGAAGATTTCCATGTGCTTCTATTTCTATGTGCTTCTATTTCTATGTGCTTCTATTCGACTGCAACTGTCAGTCTGGCTAATCTGGGGAGGAGGAGAGGAGAGAGGATACAAGGAACCAAGGAAACGCTGGTATCCAGGGTGAGTTAGCTGTGGGGTTAGAGATTTGAACTGTTTTCTATAGTCATACTGTTTGGTACAATATTTACACTTTCTCAGTGCAGGTATTCATCTGCTACTTATGTGACTGACATCACATCAAAACTGATATTTGCATAGAAGTAATAATTCAGCACACATACAGTCAGTCCATACACCATTTACATAATATAAATCTATTTGCATTCCATATTTCAAGACTCAAAATCATCTGTTACTATGTGACATGTAAAGAGCTGGCAGACCAGTGAAAACATGACATACAGTACGTGTGACAGACATACAGTAACATACAGTAACACACAGGTAGGTGAGTCAAATGTTTCAGAGAACAAAATGGTGAGTCATACACAGAGGAAATTACTGGCTGAGGATTATGGGAAAGGGTTAGAGTTCATGATGAGTGAGTGATTACCGTGTTGACTCATGTGAAATGAGTCATGTTTTTTTGAGAGAAAGTGTGCATATTACTATCGTATTTACCTATTTTAACCAATAGATGACAAGCCTGTTTTAACTACTTTAATACTATGTTTATTGCACTTTCATATTATGTCGGTTATCTGAATGAGAACAGATTTTGAGCAGATCTTGATCTTGGAGGTTTCTCAGTTTGGGGTTAACAGATGAGACATTTCTGAAAAGCAGGAGGTGAAGGTTAACAGTTACAGCTCGTCTCTCCAGCCTCAACATATATTTACAGTTCGGGGTTTAAAGCTTTATTAAGTTAAAGGAAATAACAAAATCGTATAGTTTGGTTTTATACCCATTTTATTATGTCAGTGGTTAAAAGTCATTCAAATCGGTAGGTTCAGTATCCACGCCTATTTCAGATTGTTGTTGTGCAGTTTGATCAGTAAAAGCAAGAAGGTATTATAATAAAATAATTCGAAGATAAAAATCCACATAAAAACCAGTTTTTTTGGTCCTCTCCTTAAAATTCAAGAAAAAAGACCTTTGTAGTGTACCTTCTGAACGACAAGCTGTTGCTAATATAAAGACGAAACAAACTTTAAGAAGTGCCTTAGTGTACGGTTCCACAACAACTGCATTTTCAAATGATTCCGTTTGGTAATTCTCACGAGTAGTGAAACCTTCTCTAGTAGTGAAACCTTCTCTAGTAGTGAAACCTTCTCTTCTCTAGTAGTGAAACCTTCTCTAGTAGTGAAACCTTCTCTAGTAGTGAAACCTTCTCTTCTCTAGTAGTGAAACCTTCTCTAGTAGTGAAACCTTCTCTAGTAGTGAAACCTTCTCTTCTCTAGTAGTGAAACCTTCTCTAGTAGTGAAACCTTCTCTAGTAGTGAAACCTTCTCTTCTCTAGTAGTGAAACCTTCTCTTCTCTAGTAGTGAGACCTTCTCTAGTAGTGAAACCTTCTCTTCTCTAGTAGTGAAACCTTCTCTTCTCTAGTAGTGAGACCTTCTCTAGTAGTGAGACCTTCTCTAGTAGTGAAACCTTCTCTTCTCTAGTAGTGAAACCTTCTCTTCTCTAGTAGTGAAACCTTCTCTTCTCTAGTAGTGAGACCTTCTCTAGTAGTGAAACCTTCTCTTCTCTAGTAGTGAAACCTTCTCTTCTCTAGTAGTGAGACCTTCTCTAGTAGTGAAACCTTCTCTAGTAGTGAAACCTTCTCTTCTCTAGTAGTGAAACCTTCTCTTCTCTAGTAGTGAAACCTTCTCTAGTAGTGAAACCTTCTCTAGTAGTGAAACCTTCTCTTCTCTAGTAGTGAAACCTTCTCTTCTCTAGTAGTGAAACCTTCTCTAGTAGTGAAACCTTCTCTTCTCTAGTAGTGAAACCTTCTCTTCTCTAGTAGTGAAACCTTCTCTAGTAGTGAAACCTTCTCTTCTCTAGTAGTGAAACCTTCTCTAGTAGTGAAACCTTCTCTAGTAGTGAAACCTTCTCTAGTAGTGAAACCTTCTCTAGTAGTGAAACCTTCTCTAGTAGTGAAACCTTCTCTTCTCTAGTAGTGAAACCTTCAGAGAGCCCAGGTCTCGTTCTGAACAGTGCGTTAGGAAGGTAAGTTCGGTTTATAAATGCAGCTCTTCCTGGTGTTTGATGAAAACATGGCAGTGAAGCACAGTGGAGGAGTCAGGCAGCCCTGTCGCTTAGTAATGCTGTTCAGCCCTGTCACTTAGTAATGCTGTTCTCTGAATCATGAAGCCCTTGGATCCTCAGCCCACCTGGTTCTGATCCCAGGACGTCTAGGACTCGTTGAGGAACACAGGAGTGGATAAGAAGCTCCAAGGCTGCCGACTCACCCCAAGACAATAGTGAGGTTTCCATAAGACAAAAGCAACTCAGCACTTTGTTCATTTCTTTAGGAAATAAGATGAGTACCAATTTCCATTATATATATAGATTTTTTTTCAATCTGAAACTGATTAAGAAACTGGCTTTACACTTTTCATTTACATCATCTGAGCTGCCAAAAGTATAAAAGATCAATATTCACAATTGACTATACAAGAGTCCTCAATCAGTAGGTCGACACTCCTGGGTTCACTTTTCCCCAAGATGTCAAAAGAAATATTCACCCAGTGTTTTAAAAAAATAAAAATAGAACAAATATATATATATATACATATATATATATTATATATATATATATTTAATATAATATATTTAAGAAGATTTTTGACAATATTTAACTAAAAGGACTCACAATAGTGCAACTACCTATTGTACGTAAAAAAAAAAAAAAAGTCTCTAAAAAAAAAATAAAAAAGTAGATTTAAAAAAAATATAGCTTAAAAAGGAGCAAACCTGTGCAGATTATTGCTGTGGAAATGGTTTGTAAAGAAGAATAAGGCACGTTTGGCCTGGGGTAGTGATGGACTGGAGATGATGAACGTTAGGCCCGGGGCTGTGATGGGACTGGAGATGATGACGTTTGGCCCGGGGCTGTGATGGGACTGGAGATGATGACGTTTGGCCCGGGGCTGTGATGGGACTGGAGATGAGGCACGTTAGGCCTGGGGTTGTGAGGGGACTGGAGATGATGGAGCTCCATGGTTCTGGAGCACACGGAACAGGTTCTGGAATGCAGTAGAATCCCAGAGGGTGGGGCCAGAGGAGGAGGGAGGGGTTGGTAGGCCACACAGGGGGGTTGAGGGGGCCAATGGCTGGTGTGTTTGAGGAGGGAGGGGCATGGCGAGAGACACAGGAGGTAAGCTTTCTGGGATGACAGGGTCACACAGACGTGGTCACCCGGTCTGCCACGCTATTGACCTCGTTCTTGTTGGAGTCCAGGCCTTTGGCAGCGTTCAGGTCGTTGCGGAGGTTCTCCGCCGCCTTCTTCATGGTCTTCAGCTCACCAGGGTGGGGGGTCGCCCTTCTCATCAGGGTTCCCTAGAACAAGAGGGGGGAGGAGGGGGTGGAGTTGAGTGTTCTGCCACTATGTGATGTTTTGTCTTTTTTTTTTCACACCGACAAACCCCCTCCCTCCTCCCTCCCGCCTGCAAACATCTGTGGTCCTTCGTCTCACCTTCTCGTCGTCCTCCTCGTCGTCATCGTCGTCCTCCAGGAAGTGGATGGCGCTCATGCGGTTCCGGGGGCGGTCGTCCCAGGTGTCGTCCGCCATGTCGTTGACCAGGCTCTCCATGGCGCCGCAGCGCGCCAGCATGTCCGAGCCTAGGGCAGGACGGCAAACCACGCGCTCATCATACATACTGTACGTCACACACCGTGGACCAGTAGCCCAACACAGTACACAGATGACCTCAGTCAATACAGCCATTTGATCACCATGACCTTAGCTGGGCCTTAAAACCCCAACTAACCCTAACCCATATCCCTACAACTTCAGTTTACATGCCTGAACTTAACCATTAACCGTCAGCCGCATAGAACGGCACTGAATATCTTCTTTGACTCCGTCTATAAATCCAAACGTATCCGTTACCTGGGCAAACGTCTCGTTCTTTACGACCAAACCGGCCTGGGAGGTGTTGAGTGATATCACGGGCGTTAAGCTCTGTGGTCACCCTGACTGGATGGGATGGGATTGCCACCACATTGCTTATACTCATGCAATCTACTGCACTCAGATCCCCGCAATGATCTAGATGTGATTGATTTGGAACAGGGCCTGACTCAGTCGGCAGCAGAGCACTTGGCCTTTTTATTAGATCAGCGCCTGCTTGTGGAGAGGAAGGTGTCGGAGCGGAAGTGAAGTCAATCGGAGAGCGACGCGGCGCATACACCGATTATAAGTCAATGCGTGTCGTGTGACTGCTTCTCCCCCTCGATGGAGGAGCGCGTCGGCCGGCTGCTCCTAAGCGAGGCCTTCGAACGGCCAGGATCACATTCTCCTTTCCTCCCTCTGTGCACCCCCTCCCCCCCCCCCCCCCCACAGCCTCAGGGACTAGGGGTTCAGTAGGACGCAGGGAATTAGAGGCTGGATACTGAGGGATAGGGACTAGAGGCCGAGGGCTGACCCCATGACCCCCAGAACAAACACTCCCCACACGGCTCAAGGAGAGAGGGTGAGGCTGGAGATCACAGTTACAATTTAACTACTGAACTGGATCAGGCTACATACTGTAGGAGAGAGACGTATAGATACATATACTATAGGCTATACAGAGAGAGAGAGACGGAGGGAGAGAGAGAGAGAGAGAGAGAGGGAGGGAGAGAGAGAGGGAGGGAGAGAGAGGGAGGGAGAGAGAGTGAGGGAGAGAGAGAGAAAGAGAGGAGGGAGAGAGAGAAGGGGAGGAGAGAAGGGGAGCTTTTAGTGGCAGCAGGCCAGCCAGGGCTAAGCTGTTTAGCTCTCAAATCCACGGGAGGGGGGGGGGGGAGGGGGGGGGGTTCTGAAAACATGACCAAGGAGCAGGGCATGCAGGGGAGGGGGGGGAGGGAGGGAGGGGGAACATGGAGAGGGAGGGAGGGAGAGGGGAGGGAGACAGGGAGGCGCAGAGGGAGGGAGAGAGGGGGAACATGGGGAGGGAGGGAGAGAGGGGGAACATGGGGAGGGAGGGAGAGGGGAGGTGCAGAGGGAGGGAGAGAGGGAGAGCAGAGGGGTGGATGGATGGAAAGAGGGAAGCAGAGCCCTGTGACCCCTGCATGACCTCTGAATGGACGTGACTGGACGCTAGATGAGAAGCGCGATGTGACCATGTGATCATACGACAAACGACTCCGAGAGGCTCTCTGGTTGACATTAATACCGGCAGCGCTGTGGATATACAGGAGAATATAGGATAATACGCAAGAAGCCACGTGGAATATTACTAGGATAGAAAACTACCCGAACCACGGGATTAACCCATTTAATCTGAGGTAGAATTACATTCATACGGATATTCCAGAAGATTAGAAGGAAACGGTGAACTACTTCTAAGTAGTTCACACCGCATGTGCATGGCAAGGCCAACAGGCCTAGAGAAAGATTAAGAGCAAAATGTCCGTCTACCAATGAATGATGACCTTGATTATGATTAAACATGAAAGAAATCTATCAAACCATCATTTCAGCCTTGCTTAAAAGCTCTTCTACAGATTCTATATGATCAGATTGGTAGACGATGTGTTGAGGGGTGCATGTCTTCACCTATGTTGGATTAGAGAAGAGCGAGAAATGTTTTATAGAGAACTAAAACATTTCCATTTTATGAGGTAACATTGAGAAATTGTCCTTCAGCCTGAGCATTACAAGACAAGAGAGACACACACACACTCGCTCACTCGCTCACTCGCACACACGCGCTCACGCTCACACTCACACACACACACACTCACACACACACACACTCACACACACACACACACACACTCACACACACACACACACACACTCACACACTCACACACAGACACACACACACACACACTCACACACTCACACACTCACACACTCACACACACACTCACACACACACACACTCACACACACACACACTCACACACACACACACACTCACACACTCACACACTCACACACAGACACACACACACACACTCACACACTCACACACTCACCTTTGTGGTCTGGTTGGCAGGGCTGCTGGGGCAGCAGGACGCAGGTCAGGACCTTCTCCCCCGACTCCGGGTCCACGTCCGTCTGGAAGGTGAGGAGGGGCTGGGACTGGTTCTCCGACAGCCACAGGGCCTTCAGCCTCAGCGTGGTCAGGGACATGGGCAGGTGGGTCAGCCTGGAGGGACAGGGGGACACGCTTAGTGACCTGGTCAGTCCTGGTCCACTCCCACTAGCCAGGCCAGTATCTGAGCGTGCCTGTGGAAGTACGCTGTCTGTCATCTAGTTGCCCCCCTGCCCTCCTTCCCTCCTGCCCCCCTGCCCCCCTGCCCTCCTGCCCTCCTGCCCCCCTGCCCTCCTGCCCTCCTGCCCTCCTGCCCCCCTGCCCTCCTGCCCCCCTGCCCCCCTGCTGTGTGAAGAGGTCCCCGTACCTGTTTCCGGAGACGTCGAAGACGTGCAGCTCCGTGGCCTGGGACAGCTCCGAGGGGATCCTGGTCAGTCGGTTCTCTCTCACGCAGAACACGTTCAGGCCGCTGCACCCGCCGATCTGGAGCAGGGAGAAGGGCCCGGCGTACAAATCAAACGCGCCCGTGAAAACAGACAGGCGGCGAGCGGTGAGGCGTGGAAGATGGAGGGAGGGAGGGAGCTTCGAACTACGGCCACTCGCACGGCGGTCAGTGCGTTTCTGGACCGACTGTGGGACGGCCTTGGCGGGGGCGGTCACAGAAATGCACATGCCTTGATTGTTCAGTAACCTGTACTGGACTGCATAGTCGTACAGTATATTTAGTGTACAGTAGCCTTACTGCGGCCGCTACGCTGTCCAGTCTAGAGTTGACACATTCTCACCGGCAGACCTACTGAATGCCAGCGAGGCTAAGCAGATGGGACTATAATTAGTCACCATCAGCCTGAGAGTGCATTGGTTACAGCCATGGCTAGATGTGAGCAGGAGATAGGCTAATCAACCTGATGATGAGAAAGAGGGTGGTACAGAGACGTGGAGGGGGGGTGGAGAGAGAGAGAGAGAGAGAGAGAGAGAGAGAGAGAGAGAGAGACAGAGAGAGAGAGGTGTGTGATGGTATGCGTTGGGACGAGTGTGTGTTCATGTGTGTCTAAACCTGAGCAAGGTTTACCAACACTGTTAAGGCGTGTCATCGTGTCAACAACCCTAGCCCTAACGCCAATAAGATCAACTCTGTATGCAGAACAGGATCTCCTCAGGGCCAATAAGATCAACTCTGTACGCGCGCGATGGCCAGCGTCCGTTACCTCGGGAGCGACAGTGACATTTTACGCGTCGCTGCTCACACGGCCTCGGCAGTCATGCATAGTTAATCTGGGAGTATCTCTCTCGCTCCCAGTTAATCTGGGAGTATCTCTTCTCCATCCCAGTCACTGGGCACAGCAGCTCTGTAACCACCACACAGGATCCTTCAAATTACAGCTTGCGACACAACGTAGGCCTAAACCAACCACTTCCGATTGCTGTGGGAACAGTACTTATCCCCAAAACCCAAACAACTCTGAAACAACAACAGCCCTCATTCTGGTCCTGTGTGTGTCACTGTGGGGTCAGTCCCAGAGTCACAGTACTGGGGTCAGTCCCAGAGAGACAGTACTGGGGTCAGTCCCAGAGTCACAGTACTGGGGTCAGTCCCAGAGTCACAGTACTGGGGTCAGTCCCAGAGTCACAGTCCTGGGGTCAGGCCCAGAGTCACAGTACTGGGGTCAGTCCCAGAGTCACAGTCCTGGGGTCAGTCCCAGAGTCACAGTACTGGGGTCAGGCCCAGAGTCACAGTCCTGGGGTCAGTCCCAGAGTCACAGTACTGGGGTCAGGCCCAGAGTCACAGTACTGGGGTCAGTCCCAGAGTCACAGTACTGGAGATGCTGCTCACATCATGCCCTGTTCATGCTTGGAAAAACACTGACACTACCAATTCATTATCATGGCCTGAGTATGTGTGTGTGTGTGTGTGTGTGTGTGTGTGTGTGTGTGTGTGTGTGTGCGCGCGCACACACGTGTGTGTATGTGAGGTTGAGTGTGTGTGTGTGTGCGTGTGAGGTTGAGTGTGAGTGCAAGCGTGTTATTGTGTGTGTGTGTGTGTGTGTGTGTGTGAGGTTGAGTGTGAGTGCAAGCGTGTTATTGTGTGTGTGTGTGTGTGTGAGGTTGAGTGTGAGTGCAAGCGTGTTATTGTGTGTGTGTGTGTGTGTGTGTGTGTGTGTGTGTGTGTGTGTGTGTGTGTGTGTGCTGTTATTGTCCTGATCATGCCGGTTCTCTCTGCATGGCTGGGACACAGGGGCGATTGTGTAAGCCGTAAAAGGCTCTTTCAGATTATGCTTTAACCCCCGAGCCTGCCTGCTCTTTCACTGCCTTCTCTCGTGGACACAAAACATCCAGCACACACAGGCCTGCCCCCGAGGACAATACCCCAGAGATGAACCAGCACAGCCATGGACACGCACCACTCACACCCCACTACAGCGGGGCAGTTAGCTGGGTGCAACTGGGTGTGCTTTGTGTGGACCTGAATCCCACGGATAACAAAGGTAGCATTCCACACCATGGCTCCATGCCTGGTCTGGGGAGCTGCAGTCATGCAACTGTACACACACACACAACACACACACATACTGTACACACACACACACACACACACACACATACTGTACACACACACACACAACACACACACATACTGTACACACACACACAACACACACACTGTACACACACACACAACACACACATACTGTACACACACACTCAACTGCAACTGCGCAAACACAATGAACACACACACACACACAACACACACACACACACACACACACACACACACAACACACACACTGTACACACACACACACAACACACATACTGTACACACACTCAACTGCAACTGTGCAAACACAATGAACACACACATACACACACACCTCATTAATACATGACTGGTGGTGTGTGTACAGTAGGGCGATAGAGAGGCGCCCTGCTCTCCCACACGCACCATCATACCAAGTACAGTACTGTAGGTCAGGGGTCACGGGTCTCACTGACCAATCAGAGGGGGGTCGTCTCTCCCCCAACCCAGCCCAGGAGCACAGCCAGCCAGGGTCACTCATTAACCAGCCAGGGAACCAGCCAGGACGGACATCCTGTCCACTGTGATCACACACACCTCCATATATAGATTAAAAAAACATGTATATGGCTAATGGCTCAATAAAAATAGTGTTTATATGGCCAACTGTTTGATATCATCCAGTGCAGGGCCTTTACAACCAACCTTGAGTGGGTCTGACACACACACACGCACGCGCACACACACACACACACACACGGACGACTAACAATAACTAACCAAGCTAAAAGTACAGTGTACATTATCTATGTCACGGCAACTGCATCACTTCAGACAGCCCATAGGGG